>NW_026083315.1:0-44791 GCF_020184175.1 Aphis gossypii
CCAGGGCAATTATTATTCCAATGTTCCAACAATAATGTTAGCGACATATCGGCCTTCGACGTCTGTAGTTTCATCTATGCGCACCAAATCAATTTTGTTTTCTTACATATGCTCTAATAGAAGCAAGAGTTTTCATTCATACAAGTACTTACGTAGTTTTTGGATAGTATACTCTTGTTATGGGCTACGAGATATCTATAAGATATCTACGAGACTACAAGGCTAAGTTAGTATGACCATGCCTCGTGTCAAGGGTAATGCGGATGCTACTATGACCATGACACGTGTCGGGATAGTAAGCGCACCAATAATTACAGTGCACTAATGATGCATTTGAGATGTTATTACACATTCTCAAATTCGTGTCCGAATTTGCAACAACAACAACAAGGACACCTGGTTTTACCCAGAAGGCGAAAACACGACGTAAACAAGAGACGCACCACAATATATAAGGGAGCCCGAAGACCAGCAACGGCAGATGTACCAAAGCTATCAACAACAGAGCACTTTCACGTCACTCAGCCACTTATTTAATTTGTTACATGTATTTTGTTTGTATGCAATAAAACATATTACGTTATTAAGTTTAACTTTCATTCAAATTAACTATTTGGATTCAAATCTGATACTGGCACGCAACAATTTGGCGCAGTCGGTAGGATTCACTTTTCAAGGAGGCAAACCGTCAAAGGCTACCATCAACAAGGAAGATTGCGCAGTCTACCTCGTTGATAACTTCAGAAGAGAAGACCATTCAATTCAACGTTGCAGAAAGTATCAGACAGGATGACAACATCAACGAACGTCGCATTATTGTGAGTGAATAGTTAATTAAATTATTACACGGATATATGTTCAAAAATATAAAACCTAAGAAATATCATTTAAGTAACTGAATATATTTAAGTAGGTCGTAAAAAAAAAATTTAGGAATTTTTTTTTTTTTTTTTTGATTATTAAAGGGCAATTGATTTATTTGAATTATTATTGAGAAATATTGAGTTATTATATTATTATTGAGGGCATATTGAGTTATTTGAGTTATTATTGAATTATTATTATTTTGAGGGCATATTGTTGAATTATTGAGATTATTATTGAGAATTATTATTGAGGGCATATTGTTGAATTATTGAGAATTATTAAAGGGCATATATTATTGAGATTTATTATTGAGTTATATTATTATAGTTGTTTGTTAAAACGTATCAAATGAGTGTGAAAGCAATTTATATGGAGAACACAGGTACATCTCCTTTGGAAGTAGCTAATCCATCGAATAAGACGTCTTTAGAAACTCCAGATTTGAGTTTAGAAGTATTAAATAAAACCCAACAGTTGATTGATTTGGGAAGCCCTAGTAGAAGCCCTAGCCCTAGTGAAAGCCCGAAAGAACGCCCTAGTTTATTTAGAAACCAAAGTGAACGCCAGAGCGCGAAAATAAAACACAGCTTAGAGAGAAGTTTAAGTTTAGACAATAAAAAGGTTACACGTAGCAAGGTTACGGACGATTTTGAACATATTGAGTTAACGTTCGGGAGAAAACCGCGTGTAAAGAAAATGGTTACCATAAAATTAGAGGAAGCATTTAAGCTTATACCTATGTGTACGGGAGAAGACGATATCTATCCGTTCATGAATGCATGTGATATGGCAGTAAATTTAGTTGAAGAAAAATGCGCACCGACTTTAGTTAAATATATAACAACTAGGTTATCCGGTAGAGCATTAGAAATGATAAAATATAAAAATGTTGCTAAATGGGTATACATTAAGAGTTATTTATCGGATGCTTTTGAAGATACGACAACTGCTTCAAGTTTGCAGATACAATTAAATTCCATTAAGATGCGTCATGGTGAAGACGTCAATGATTATTGTCATAGAGTAGAAAAATTGTATTATAAATTATGTAATGCGTGTACACTTAATAAAGAAGAATCAGAAGCAAAAGTAATTCACGAAACTTTAAAAGAACAAACACTGAATATTTTTATAAAAGGATTAATAAGTCCTATAAGAACAATTGTAAAGGCACGAAATCCTAAAACATTAGAGGTAGCTAAGCAATTGGCAAAAGCAGAAGAAGTAGAATATAATTCAGAAAGAGAAAATAACGGATACAGGAACGATTTAATAAAGGCAATTATAATGCTTCACGACAAAATAATAATAATTTCCAACGTGAGAATAATACAAGAAATAATAATACGAATAGTCGTAATAGGAATTTCCAACCAAATAACTTTAGTAAACCGAGTTATCAAGGACGGACAAATAATTACACTCAGCAAAATAATTTTAATAGACCACCTATTAAATGCTATAACTGTAATGGTAATCACTATGCAGCTCAATGTAGAAATAAACCTGCAAGTAATAATAATCGTCCATCTAATCGGAATAGTTTTACTCAACCACCAACAAATTATAACGCACGCGCAACCACATGTGCATATTGTAAACGAAGTGGCCATGATATAAGTGCATGTTATAAAAAACGTAATAATGAAAGTAGGAACCACAATTCGGGAAACGTGAACGTGTCGGGCGAGGACCGTGGTACTCGTTCGATAAACCAAATAATCGCGGAGGAAATGCACAATGTTACCACATCGTCGCTGCTTTAGAAAACAATCACATAACATGTATATCACCTGCGAGCAAAACAAACGAGTTAAATTTATTAATAGATACAGGTAGTCAGGTGAATATACTTAAAATAAATTGTTTACAAGGACAATTAAATATAGATGAAACACAAAAAATTAATTTAAGAGGCATTCATAAGGAGTTAATACAAACAATAGGCAAGATAAAAATACCAGTTATAATAAATAACAAGAATATAGACATAGAATTTTATGTAGTGGGAATGTTATTTCCTATACCCAAGGACGGTATATTAGGACATGAATTTTTACTAAAAAACAAAGTAATGGTGGACGTAGCCAAAAATAGGTTAATTATTCAAGATGATGAAGCAACCTTGCACGAAGAACATTGCGGTTCTGTTGTTTTTAAATTGCAACCACGTACGGAAACCGTCGTAGAAATAGCAATAGCTGATCCAGTCGTGGAAAGTAAAAGTATATACATACACAAACAACAAATTACAAATGACGTATATTGCAGTAGTACGGTGTCTACTGTGAATAAAGGGAAAGCAATAGTTAGTATGTTGAATATATCTGAGGAGATAAAAGACATAGACGTAACCGATATAAATAAGATAAATTATGATAGTGAATATGAGATATATACGGTAGAAACAAAAAATAGTTATAATGAACGTATAACGCGTTTGAGACAAATAATAAGAACTGATCATATGGATGAGAATGAGAAAAAATCTATTTATAAAATATGCGAGAAGTATAATAACATATTTCATATGGAAGGGGACATGCTAACCTTCACCAACGCGGGAACTCATATAATAAGATTAAAAAACGACCAACCGCCTATATACCGAAGACCTTATAGACTTCCTCATGCACAACAAGATGAGATAAATACGCAAATTAAGAAACTTGAGGATAACGATATTATTGAAAGTTCAAGGAGTCCTTGGAACTCTCCTCTTTTACTAGTGCGAAAGAAAATTGACAATTCAGGTAAACAAAAGTTTAGAATAGTGGTAGACTTTAGAGCATTAAATGAAGTCACCATAAATGAATTCCATCCTCTGCCTAATATTACAGAAATATTGGACCAGTTAGGACAATGTCAATTATTTTCTGTTCTCGATCTTTCTAGTGGGTTTTATCAAATCAAATTAGAAAAAGAATCACGAGAATTAACAGCCTTTTCAACCAATCAAGGTCATTGGCATTTTAAACGCATGATTCAAGGCATGAAAACTAGTCCTGGAACTTTTCAAAGAGTTATGAACTCAGCTTTAGCTGTTTTAATAAAATGTTTAGTTTATTTGACGACATAATGTTTACGGGAAAATAATTGTATGTTTGAAATAGTTGTAGCAGTAATAGAAGTTGATACACAATACAATAAAATAAGTTAATTATAATATGATTAATTTAAAAGTGAATAAGTATATTTGGAGAATAATATAAAATGGATTAAAGATAAAAAAAAGTGAAAATAAGCAATACAGAAAATATAAAATAAAAAAATATATAATAGGTATATTTGGAAAGTATTATATGATAATTATTTATATAGTCGATAATCAATTGTGAAAATTTATTAAAATCTTTTAAAGAAAGACATTAAATTTTTATGGAGTGATGAATGTCAAAAATCATTCGATAAATTGAAATCAGCTTTATGTTCTGAACCAATACTTAAATATCCAGACTTCACTAAGACTTTCATATTAACTACGGACGCGAGTAATAAAGCACTAGGGGCAATATTATCTCAGGGAGAAATAGGTCAAGACTTACCAATCTCTTATGCGTCACGGACGTTGAATAAAAGTGAAAATAATTATTCCACAACCGAGTTAGAATGTCTAGCTATAATTTTGGGGTAAAACAGTTTAGACCATATTTATATGGAAGGAAATTTATAATACTTAGTGATCATCGCCCTTTGACGTGGCTTTTCAACTTAAAAATCCATTATCGAAGTTAGCACGTTGGCGAATACAACTTGAAGAATATGATTATGAGATACGATATAAACCTGGGGTGCAAAATTCTAACGTAGATGCGTTAAGTCGTATGTATTCGATACAAGAAATTAAAAACGAGTCGTACGAGAAATTTCTTGGGAAAATGGAAACACAGTTAATTACCAATAGCAATGTAAAAGAAGCTATAGGTACACTTTTGGAGTCACCAGTAGAGTATCATATAGTGACAGAAATAGCGAAACAATATAATTTAACATCAGGAATAAATTACGAAATAAAACGTAAGTTTGGAATTACTTCATTTTTACCAGTTAGTAAAGTGATAGGCGATACGCCGTATGTAGTACAGAATGACCGGTATATAATATTTCTAGTAACGAAAAATAAAGATCGTCAGAGGTCAACGTACGAGAATATGTATATAGCGTTAGTGAACTTGAAACAGTTTTGTGAGGAAAATAATTTAGATAAAATAGCAATGAATAAACTAGGTATGAATGATGATCTACAGTGGGAAAAAGTAAGGTCAATGTTAAGATACATATTTCGTAATACTAAGATCGAAATTATGGTATGTGCGAACGTAGAATATACGGAAGAAGAGAAAGTAACTATATTAAAGCAGTTTCACGATTCTAAACTAGGAGGTCATTTAGGTGTTAATAAAACTATTAAACGCATACAGAAGCAATTTAGATGGAAGGGTATGAAAGATGATGTTAAAAAGTACGTAAAAAATTGTACATCGTGTCAAGTAAATAAAATTTCAAATCGGCATGTAAAGCAACCAATGGCTATTACATCAACAAGTTCAAAACCATTTGAAAAAATATTTTTAGATATTGTAGGTCCATTACCAACGACCTTGTCTAGTAATAATTATATTTTAACAATGCAAGATGACTTATCTAAATACACGCTAGGAGTACCAATACCTAATCATCAGGCAAACACGGTCGCGGAAGCTTTTGTTATACATTTCGTGTGTGTACATGGAATACCGGGAACGATATTGACAGATCAGGGAACGGATTTCCTTAGCAAAACATTTACGGAAGTTTGCAAACTGTTAAAAATAAATAAAGTTAATACTAGTCCTTTTAGACCACAGACAAATGGAGGTCTCGAAAGATCACATAGAACTTTGGCCGAGTACTTAAGACATTATGTGGATAAGAATTTAAATAATTGGGATCATTTGTTACCATATGCATTTTTTGTATATAATTCAACGGTACATACATCAACTAATTTTCAACCATACGCGTTAGTGTATGGGCGTACGTTAGAAATACCAATTAAATTAAAATCCGAGCCAGAGCCACAATATAATTATGATGATTATTTATATGATTTGAAACAGAGTATGCAAGTGTCGCATAAATTAGAGAGAGAGAGAAGTTAATAGAACACAAAGTAAAAAGTAAGGACCGATATGACAAAAATGAGAATCCTGTAAATATACACGTGAAAGATTTAGTACTTTTAAAAGATAACGCACATAAAAACAAACTTAATTCACTATGGTTAGGACCATATGAAGTAATTGAAGTAATAGGAGATGAAAATATAGTTATACAACGTGGCCGACGAGGCATTACCGTACATAAAAATAATGTAAAACGGTATTATAATGATAAAGCAAATGATTAATTAAAATATATAGTATAAATGAAT
The DNA here is from genome assembly GCF_020184175.1 of Aphis gossypii. Classification (NCBI taxonomy): domain Eukaryota; kingdom Metazoa; phylum Arthropoda; class Insecta; order Hemiptera; family Aphididae; genus Aphis; species Aphis gossypii. The sequence continues at coordinate 6,281 of NW_026083315.1, forward strand.
AGATTAAGGGAGTTTGTAAAAAAAAAAAAAAAATAATAATTAATGATATAAACTAACAAACCATATAACTAATGTTATTAAGTAGTACTATAATGAAGATATAATTTTACTTTTAGATTGGTGATGATGGTTGGACTTAACAGTGCTAATGAAATAAATTCATCGGAATATTATACATATGTACCCTATGAACAATCCAAGGTTTTTTATTATGAAAATTTAGGCCCCACTAAGGTGATAGGAGCAGAGTATAAACTGGTTACGTATTTTCACTTAAGGAATATAATACAAAGTACGACTTATTAGGTTTGAAAATGAAAAATATAACAAATATATGCACTGACAAACGTCATATAGATTTGTGTGGGAAATATCAAATAGTAATAACTGATTTATATGATGAAATAACTAATCAAAAAGAACGATTGTATATGTCATTAGGAGGTAGAGTTAATCAAACCGATGTATATCAAGAAAATAAACGAAACAAAAGGGGATTAATAAACTTTGTGGGTAACGCAATGTATACATTATTTGGTGTATGTGATGATAAATGTGCAAAGAAAACTAGAGAAGCAATCAAACAAACAGAAGAAACAGGAGCTAATATTTTACATATAGTGAAATCGCAAACAACGGTAGTGAAAACAGCAGTTAAAAAGATTGCTAGTTCACTAAATCAAACAGAGGCACTATATAAAGAAATATCAACTAAAGAACAAAATTACATGAGAGAATGATGCAATTACAGAATGTAACTGATGACGTATTAGATTTATTAATGGCTGACGAAGTCCATAATCTATACACTATAATAACTAATCAGTATGCGTATGAAACCTCAACGTTGGAACAGATAATAACAGCTGCAAGAGAGGGGTTAATACATCCAAGTCTTATGACACCACAAGAACTTGCATCAACATTGAAAACAGCAGAACGAACAATTAAAAAACAATATGCCATACCTATGGGAACAGAAGCGTCAGAATTAAGTGAATTTTTAAAAATAACAAAAATAAGCGTATACTATGAAAATGAACAATTGGTATTTATTACAAGAATACCATTGGTTGTCGACATAGAACTTTCATTATATAATATAATACCTTTACCAATAAAATTTGTTGAATATGGAGTTGACTCATGGTATATGTCCACAAATACATATACTTACGTTGCAATAACTAAGGATAGAAAACAATTTACTACCTACACGGAAAAAGAGATGAAAGATTGCATTGAAACAACAATATACAGAATATGCAAGGCTACACAGCCAATGTTAGATAACAATGATAATACACCATGTGAAATGCAAATATTTAAAGCACCGGATGCATTTCAAACGGGATGTACTATCAACAAATTTTCATTACTTAGAAACATTTACCACAGAATTCTTAATAAAAACACATGGATACATGCTGGAGATGATACTTTGACAATAAGTTGCACAGATTTACCCGAATCTTTTGTTCAAGAAGTTGAGGTTTCAGGTGCAATAACTATATTAGACATAAATTGTCAAGTATTCACACGTGACGCAGTGTTGACTCCTATAGAGGATATTTCGAGTACAAATTATAAAGATTTTGTACCTAATACTAAAATACAAAATATATTTAATAAAATACCTGAACATATACATAAATATAAATTGAGCGATGTATGGAATAATACATCAAAAATACAATTAACAGATCTGCACAGTGTGTCAAAATCACTTGATGAGATTCAGCAAATGATAGACGAAGAAGTTATTAGAGAACAAAGTCAAAAACACCAGTTCATACATTCAAATCTTTTGTATGTTACAATAATTTTGGCTATACTATCTATTATATTAATAATAGCCATATACATACTATTAAAATGTAGATACGTTAGCAATCGCCAAGTAATTGATATACCAAGAAGATTGGCTAACTATAGATCACAAATACGAAATGTAAGAAGGGGAAATTTTGCTTCAGAAATATATGATGAAGTACCATTTAGCGCACCATCATCACCACGTTAATTTTAAAATATTAATATTAATAATTCATTATTATTCGTAAAAAAAAAAAAAAATAATAATAATAAATAATAACAAATAATATAAAAATAAGTATAATATAATAATCAATAAATATAATATATTTAATCATATTATCATAAAAAAAAAAACGATATGAAAACTTAATAAAGCATTTTAAAATATTAATATTAATTTTATACCTATGTGTAGATTCAGTTATTCAGTTATTTAATTTGGTATATGGGTAGAACGTAACGTTCGTGTGTAATGTTAATTAATTATTCACAAATTTATTTTATTATTTTAATTGTATTATTCAAGGTGAAGGAGATTCAAATATTTAAATATATATATTAATAATATATACTGTACTAACATACTTTATATGTATTCTTGATTTATTTAAAATTTGATATAACTAATATTATTATTAAGTTACCAATGTAAACTGAATTTGTAAGTGTAACTGAGTGCATTTAAGAAAATTGTAAAGATTTCTGTCTTGCAGACATAAACCTTTTTTTTTGTGGGGAGGTGTTATGGGCTACGAGATATCTATAAGATATCTACGAGACTACAAGGCTAAGTTAGTATGACCATGCCTCATGTCAAGGGTAATGCGGATGCTACTATGACCATGACACGTGTCGGGATAGTAAGCGCACCAATAATTACAGTGCACTAATGATGCATTTGAGATGTTATTACACATTCTCAAATTCGTGTCCGAATTTGCAACAACAACAACAAGGACACCTGGTTTTACCCAGAAGGCGAAAACACGACGTCGTAAACAAGAGACGCACCACAATATATAAGGGAGCCCGAAGACCAGCAACGGCAGATGTACCAAAGCTATCAACAACAGAGCACTTTCACGTCACTCAGCCACTTATTTAATTTGTTACATGTATTTTGTTTGTATGCAATAAAACATATTACGTTATTAAGTTTAACTTTCATTCAAATTAACTATTTGGATTCAAATCTGATACTGGCACGCAACACTCTTCAGGAATTTGCCGGTTCATATATTTTTCCAAAAAATTCCGAAAATTTGATTGTTTTGTTTGGCTAGTGGAATATTTGATGACAATATGGCAAAACTAAATCTTATTGAACGAATAGTTAACGTGTCGGTAAAAAACGCTTGAGTTTATATTTTGTATTTTCGCTTTATTCATTCCAAACCTTAAAATGTGATCTCTTGATAAATGTTGGGTAATTGTAAATTTTTTTTTGACGCAATTTTTACACTACATATTTTGAAAACAAAATTTTTCCATCAGTCGAAAAAACATCCTTACCAAATTCGTTTATATACGCACGTAAACGAAGTGATGATGATGGCTTAACTTTAGGCATAATGTTAAAAAGATGAAAAAGTTTTAATTGTATCTACCAAAATAAATAATACTGCTATTTACAAACGTCAAACGCACGGAGTACAACACACGACAGTAACTCGGTAAAACACGACTGTTTTCGTTTGAATACTAGAAATAGCTGATTAGAACGATATGTATAAAACTATATTTCGTTGAAAAACGGAAATTCTGTCCACTGACGGGACTATTAATAGTATGGCTAGGCCCACAATGTACACTATACACACGTAGTCCATTTTATTGTTATCATCATCGACTATTGTCATTTGCCATTATTCATATATGACACAGACGATAAAGTGTAGTTTTCAATTATTTAGTAAAAGAAAAATGTTGAATACTTGAAATTTTTTTCCAAAAATGCTACATTTTTCAAAAATATGAAAATAATAACCTTAAAAGTAGCGAAAATGACCAAAAATGCCTTAAAGTAGTTAAAACGATAAAAAATGCAAAAAAATGCAAAATAAAAACTGAATTACATGAATCTACACCACTTGAAACGCATTTTTGTCAAACTGAGTATTGCGTAAGGATTTAGGAAAAAAATGCATTTTGCATTGAAATCCGCTCCCTAATTATATATTATAGGTCCAAAATGAAATAGTTTCACATTGTATTGAAGAGCCATTTAATAATCCATCAACTACATCAGATATCTTACCTGAAATATCTTCTCCTGATTATGAAAAATTATATGGAGAACTAAGTCAAGAACATAATAGACTTAAAACTGAAATGTATATTATTAAAAAAATTCAGATGTCAAATTCGATTTTAAAACTAACTCAAACAAATTTTTCTAAGCAAATTAAAACGTTATCCATAACTAAAAATAAAGTCATTGAATTAAAAGCTAAAAAATATTTATCAACTATATTCTCTCCCAACCAATTTGATCTAATAATGAAAAAGAAAATGCGAGTCAATTGGTCACGAGACGAAATTTCTAAAGCTCTTTCACTTTAAGATACTTAAGCAAACGAGCATATGTCAATGTTAAAGACAAACTTCATTATCCCTTACCAGGTAAAAATAAGTATCTGTGTTTATATCTATATAAACATTTAAATTCAATATTTTTCAGGAATATCCTCTCTTAAAAGATGAGCCAAAGGTATTGAAATGTGTAGTGGAATTCTTCATGGCGTTTTAAAACTTATGGCTGTTAATGCTCAAAATTTAAAAGGATTTGAAAAACTTACTGTGATACTATTTGACGAAATGAAAGTAACCAGTACATTAGAATACGACACACTTCATGATCAAGTTATGGGACCGTACAATCAAATGCAAGTTATAATGGCACGTGGTTTAGCAGCATTGTGGAAACAACCTGTAATGATTGACTTCGATACTAAAATGACAAAATCTATTTTATTTAATATAACTGAAGAACTTGACATGATTGGATACAAGGTAATTTGTTGTGTCTGTAATTGTGGAGTTGGCAATTTGGGACTATGGAAGGAATTGGAGATAAATTATGAACAACCTGTATTTTATATTCCTAGTGGAAGGAAGATTATATGTGTTCCAGATTCACCTCATCTTTTAAAACGAGTCCGTAATTGGTTGCTAGATACCGGATTCCAGTTAGACGATAAAATAATTACTAAACAACCACTGGAAGCATTAGTAACTATGATGTCTTCAGAACTTGGTGTCTGTCACAAATTAAGCAAGGAACACTTAACTTGTGAAGGTTCACAACGTCAGAAAGTGAAATTAGCTACACAGCTTCTGTCACACACAACATCAATAGCATTGAAGCATTATAAGCCTATTAAGAACATTAAACTCAACGATGACACAGCTGATTTTATTGAATTGATAAACAATTGGCTTGATCAAAAAAATGTTGCTCATCCAAATAATAAAGTTACACCTTTTAAAACACCATATGGAACACATATAGAGGAATCGAAATTGCTATTTGACAATGTGTATGACACAATTTCAAAGATGAAATGTATTGGAAAAAAACCCTACAAACATTTCAAAAGGGCATATTAATGCATGTAAACGGTACCTGTCATCTGCTAAATATTTTGAAAGAAAATGGATTACAATATCTCTTAACGAGCAAAATTAATCAAGATGCTTTGGAAAACTTATTTTCTCAACTTCGCACAAGATGAGGATTAAATGATCATCCTTAGCCACTAAATGCGTTACACAGATTGCGAATGATTCTATTGGTAAAAACCCAGGTATCTCTTCTTATTCTAAGATACACAAGATAACAACAACGAAGAATATGTATATCACACGTTTTAAAAATTTAAATAAATATATAAATATGACGAATATAGAACTGACAGATGACAAACATGAGAGTAATGAAAAGTCCTCAGATGCAGATCATATGTATTATCAACCGTATTTAAAAACTGAAATAATTGAATTATAAAAATGATGACAAGAAATTAGAACAAGTGACAGATATGCTAGTGAAAGTGAGTCTCTAGATACATCTTTATTGAATTCAATGACTGATAAAGATGCCTGAATCTTAATGGTTGGTTGCCAAAAAGTATAGATTTAAGTATCCAGAAATTGGATCTACAACTACTGAGTTAATGAAATCTAAAATGTCTTCCTGTCATGATTATAGTTTACCGTCTTGGATTAATCATTTATCTTACGGTGGACCATAGTTCCTAGCAACAAATTCAAAACATTAGTTTTAAGAACTGAATGGCTCTTTAAAAAATTCACTAAAAATCATCTATATTCTGTTTATAAATATAATGTTAAAAAAATACAATGTAACCGTTAAGGTAAAATTAGAAACTTATAAATGGCTCTGAATAAATATTATGAGATATTATAATTATTATGTAATATTTTATATTATATTTAGTTATGTAAAATATTTCAACTCAGTATTTACATGTTCATATAGTAATTATTAATCAAATACAATTGTTATAGTAATATAGATGCATTTTCCCTTTATTCAATACGTTTTACAGGTACCTTATTATTTTGAAAAAAATGTTTATTAGATATTTTTTTTTTTTTTATCTCGTATTTATGATATTAAATCAATTTATATGTAAAACAATATAATAATATTCATAATACAGAATAAAAGTGAAAAAATGTATATAGTAAAACATTAGTAAGTATCTATCTAATAAAATATAAAATGTAAGAATACAGTAAAGTACAGTAATATAGTAAATTACAGTACGCATGTACATAATAATTATTAATTTGTACGCCGGGTGACGTCATGAGTGAGATGGGCGCTGCGAGAATTCCGTATTGTTTACATGACTTTGAGGCAACCTCTACTATCTATAAACCTTGGTATATATACACCTTGACCGACAGATATTGCTATCAAATGTTATCATATATTATTTTACACAGAGCACTCGTAATTAAATATAATTGCCCGGTTTCACAAACGACCAATAACTAGGGTTATCGAATCGATATCAATTTGACTGGTTGCATAAAAGATCAATAAGTTTTATTAATCCAATAAATATTATGTTATCGGTTCGATAAGTTGTAGACTCGATTTTGGCTCGATAAATATTCAAAAGAGTTCTATAACTTCATTGATCTGATAAAACTAAGGTACTAATGCCGGGTTGCATAAACGATCGATAAAAACAGCACGATAAGGTTTGCTATCAGGTCGATAAACCATTATATAAATATCGTTATCGGTTTCATTAAGTACATCACTGTTGCATAAAATGTTGAATAATTATAAAATAATTTGATGACTTACCTTGGTCATGGTAGTTTGATATATTCAATAAATGATAAATCAGTCGTTTTTGTTATCATCATTTTTTGAAATGTTACCGATGGCTTCAACTATTTAGCGAATTGCGAATGGTGATTATCGATTTTATATTTATATCGACTATTGACAAATACTGTGCAAATACTATAGATCTATAGTATTTGGCTATTGAGTACCGACAAGTGACAACTAATACATTTGATGTAAATTGAAATTTTGTTTTTTAAATTATATTACTACAATATGTCTAATATAATTAAACGTAGAAGCAAAAATATCAATGATGCAGAAAAACATATGTTATTGAAGTTAATTAAACCCAGTAGCGTATTTAAGATTTATCCGCCTATAGGCACTTTCCAATTCGCCGCCTCCCCCCCCCCCTCAATCTTTCCAAAAATTATTTATAAAACATATTTAAATATACAATTTATTATATTAAAAAATATACATTATTAATTAACATCAAATTACAAATATTAAAACTTTTAACTTTTTCTTCTACTTTTTTCCTCAGCAAATGCATCAATTAAATCATCGCAATTTAAAGTCGACAGTAAATCCGCTTCGATATTCAATATAGCCAAACTATTGAGTTTTTTAGTACCCATAGTCGATCTTAAATAATTTTTGATTCGTTTAAGACATGAAAAAGAACGCTCAGTAGTACAGTTAGAAATTGGAGTACAAACATATATTCTAAGTGCAATATCTATATTAGGATACACGTCCGTAAGAGTATCTTCTCGTAATAACTTACACATTTGTAAAGGAGAAATGCAATTCATTTGTTTATTTGAAGATTCCAAATAGGATTTAAAATGTATACATTCTTTTGAAAATGCTTTTTCAATATCATCTTTGTAACATTCTTGTAACTTATTGGCATATTCTATTATTTCCAAAACACTTAAAGAAATAAGCTTGTGGAGTACGATAAATTTAGTGTAGTAAAAATCATAAGCCTGTCGCCGTTTTTCTAATTCACTTGCTATTCGATCAATAACCACATAAAATGTAAATATTTTAAACTTTTCTCGGCCATTCATTGATGTATCAGTATCGCTTTTTTCATCATAAAATACTTTCCTCTTTTTAAAACGGGTCTTTGTATCTTGATATAATTCAATTCCTGACATAGTTTTTGCTTGTTCTTCAAAATAGTCAAAACTATCCCGATTTTCTTGAATAAGATTAATAAGCGATGCATATAACTTTGAAGCTGTACCAATATCAATTGCAGTACCTTGTAAAGTTTTGTTAGTTATATTTAACTGATCTAATACATATGTCCAAAAAACGGTCAAAAATGCAGTTTCCAAAGATTGTAAACTTTTATATAGACCTTTGGCTTCGTTTCTGGTAATGCATTTTTCGTTTTCATTATTTTTAATAAGTAATAATGAGTTTATTATTTCTGACCATGATGCATTTAAAGCTCTACATGCATCCGCGCGAGCCGACCATCTAGTTATTAATAAAGATTTAAGTGTGTATGAGTTTTGCTTCATATTGTCGTGTAAAATATTCCATCTATGAGTAAATGCTGTGAAAAAATTGTAAAGTTGTTGAATAAGTCCAAAAAATGAAGATGCATTACTACAACATTCAGCGGCAGATGTTCCTACTAGATTTAAAGAGTGCGCAGCGCATGGTACAAAATAAGCTAAGGGGCTTAATGTTTTTATTCGGGCCTGCAAACCTGTATGAATGCCGGACATATTGCTGGCGTTATCATATGCCCGTCCTAGACAATTAGCAATATCAATGTTATAAACCTTTAAAATATTTAAAATAGCATCTACTAATTGTTCAGCTTTGTGTCCTGTATTAGGAGTGAAACATAAAAAACGGTCAATAGGCTCCCCGTTATGCTGTACATATCTCACCATAAAAGAAAGTTGGTCGACATGAGAGATATCTGGGGTAGAATCTACGCTTATTGAAAAGTATTTAGATTTCATTAACTCTTGTATTATAGTATTTTTCATTTTTTTCGTAATTAATTGTATAAACTCATCACAAATACCGTGTGATAAATAAGAAGTTGTACCGCTTCCTTTATTACTAAAACGTGCAATATGATCTGCTAAAAATGAATCGAATTGAGCTAATAATTCTAAAGACATCATATAGTTTCCATTTTGATTAGAGCCAAAAATAGAATTATGACCACGTAACGGTAATCCACTAGAAGTTAGTGATTTTATTGTAGCAACTACCCTTTTTAAAACATTCCTCCAGTATAATATAGTCTCTTCCTGTAGTTGTAGTACTAAACTGTTATCAATTTTTCCGAGTTCTTTACCTCGTAATTTTAATTTTATAATTGAATTTTTTTATGTTCTTGGCTATTTTCATGCCAATTGAAACGCTGATTGGCATTTTTCCAGTCATTATAACCCTCTGTTACAAGTTGAATTTTGTTTAAACTTTTTTCAAATAAACGAATAGGCCCACAAAATACTACACCTTTACTTTTAGAATATACAAGCCATGAACGTAATGCAAATTCACCATTTAACATTTTCCTCTGAAATAACTGTTTTGTTAAATACCGTGTTTTGTCATTATATTTTCGACCGGAATAAGAAAAATCATCGGATAGATTTTGATGTATGCCATGTTTTGCTACATAGTTACGAAAAGATTCATTAATCAACCATTTATCGAGATCGGTTTCAAAAAAATGGGAAGTAAATTTTCGGATTCATTGAAATTTTTTTCTGTGACTACATTTTTTTCAGAATTATTATCGATAATTGTATTTATTTCAACTTGTTGGGTTTCTACATCTATGCTTTCACCACTGTTCGAATCAGGATTTTATTTAAAATACGTATGCAATTTCGGAGTTTTATTTAAAATATTCATTTCCCTTTCGTTCTTTAATTTCGACAATCTTTTGTACTCGTGTCCACTTAACCTTTTCCTACCGTCAGCCATTGTTACAACTTATAACCTAGTTTAATTAAAATAAAATCTCTAAGAAAATTTACGTAGAAGATAATTTTATAATAATGAAGTTATAAATTTACAAATTACCTGTCGTCAAGATTTGCAAATTGTCCTGCCCGCATGTCTCGTGTGGTGGTGTGTCAAAGTGTCCAACAATAAATGAGTAATGAACAGTTTATATAAAATTGAATGTAGTTTTAAATGAATTGGAATAATAATTAAAGACGGGCGGCTACACAACGATAAGCGGGTATTTCTCTGTCATTATCTAACTATAAACTATTATACTGTTTGCTTGTTTGTCTTTATTTTAAGAAATCGAACCCGCATATGTTTTGTTATCCATGTGTTCGTATTATGTTCGTATGTATATTGTATATAATATAGTAGGTACATATAGAATCTAATATATTTATATATATTATAGATAGATGTTTAATTTTGCATGAACAAAAAATTAGATGAGTTTGATTTCATAAAATGAAAAAAACTTTTTAAATATATCGTTGAAATTTTCCGTCCTCTTACGTTGCCGCTCTAGGCACGGGCCTATAGGGCCTGTGCCTAAATACTCCTCTGATTAAACCATAGTTAAGTGTAGTTGAAAACATCAAGGTGTGTACTTATTTCAGTTTAGAATAAATTGTATTAAGTTGGAACATAATTAAAACATTAAATGCAAACATTTTCTGCCCATGTTTTAAATTAGACTGATGGTGCTACAAACAAAATGAAATGTAGTGTTTGGGAAAATATTACTACAAGTTAAAATGCATTGCAAACTACTGGACCAAGATCCAGCAGTTAGCTCAAAGCATTATTTGATGTTATGAAACGTAAAACTAAAAAGGACAAAAGCTCTGAAAAAGTAAATTGTTTTAGAAATACACATAATATTGAATTATTTATGCTTATATTAATTTCTAAGTAGGTAGGTTATAATTTTAACTAAGAATATAATTTTATTGTATTTGGTTTAATGCACTTAACAAGTTTATGTTATTTTAATAGTGCTCAAGCAGGTGTTAAATATTTTGTTGTAGATTAAAGTTAATGATATATTTTTTAAAATAGGTTAACTCTTACATACATCAGGCCAAGGCACGTAGCCAGTAAATTTCTACTAGGGGGGCCAATAATGTTTGGCCCTTTTATTATTCTCCATAATTTTTCTTTATGAAATTCTTGTAGGGGGTATGCAATACAAAGAATCTTAATAATTTAAATAATTTACCTTTAGTTCGTAATTGGTTAAAAATTTTTTTTTTCACAAAAAGTTATACCTACCTATTACTTACCTTTTTAAGAATTACAAAAATAGGAAGTACCTAATAACAAAAAAAAATATATAGAATTACCTACATTTTCACTTATGGGATACATTTTTCATGCTATGAAAAATAAATGTACATACATATTTAAAATAATAAGCTGCTTCAATTGTTCAACTTCTATTTACAAAAATTAATTCATATTTGAATACTTATCAAAAATAATAGGGATAAATGATCATTGATTTTTAAATTAATATAATTTTTAAAGTAACTCAAATTTATTAAGAAAAAAAAAACACATACAGTAGAAAATATTAATAATACACTTATACTCATATAAATATTGAACAGTTCAATATAAAATAATTTTTTTGTTTTTGTGATTTTCTGAAAACAATTGTACAAAAATATCTAGATCTAAGTTTTTAGAAATTTTTTTTTCTATGCTTATTGAAGCCAAGTTATTTAAACGATCATTTGTCATACGATTCCTCATATAAGTTTTGAGTCGTCTCAGACATGAAAATGTTCTTTCGCATGCTGCACTGGAAACTGGTATAGTTATTATAATAATAGCTAGCTTATACGTTTCAATGAATGCAATCTTATACTTTTCAAGTAGTTCAATTAGATTCATCAGGTTTTTTACTTTAACATTATAATGAATTTGATATTTTTTAATAGTTGTTGGTAAAATTTTTAGTTCTGACCTTAGATTTTCTAGATCAAGATTATAATGAACAGCTAAAGGTTTCAAATGTTCATAACTTAAAAATTGTTCATTTTGGGGATGTAAGTAAGATATTGATGATAACATACCATAATTATCTGTAAAACGTGCTTCTAGTTCTTTTATTATATAATCCAAGGCAGGTATGTATACATGTTGTCTTAAACTATTTTTTGATGAAACCCAATTAGTTTCCAAAGAACTGTTTACAGTAAATATGTACTGTTTAAACTTTTCGGTGATTTTTTTTGTTCTTTTTTTTTTTTACTTTGTTCATTTGGTATTGATATGTTGTTTTCTTTACAAATATTTACAGTCTCGGTGAACATTCCATTAAATTTGGAATTGTTGTTCTCAGTTTCATCTGTTCTCATGGTTTTAAAAGAAGTTATAATTGATGAAATAAGTATTAAAGATTCAGCCTTATCAGCTTTTACATTTTGCAAATAATCACTTGTTGTTTTAAGAATTTGAAGAATATCACAAAACATAATTAAATTAAATACAAAGTCAAAATCTATTAAATGTAGTAAGTCCTTTGATTCAGCTGCACGGTCACCTTTCTCAAACATTAATTTGTTTAATAAAACTAGCAGTGGACTAAGACCTTTTTTTAATGCTATGCAAGCAAATACTTGTGCTGTCCATCTTGTCAAACATATCCTTTTAAGCTCAACAGCAGGTCTGTACTTCATAGTTGTTTGAATTTCCACAAATTTTGAATGTATAGCAGAACCAGATACAAATACATATAAATTTTCTACAATATCAAAAAACATTTTCACAGTTGAAATATTTTTGCAAACATCAGAAATTACAAGATTAAGCCTATGATTGTAACAGTGTACATATCGCACCTCTAGAACAAGACTGCCACAACTCAAAATGTATAGTTTTGAGAAAAAGTGATTTGAAGTTTATAACTAAGATATTTTACAAAGTGGTTTAGCTATGGGTTTGAAACTAAAAACTTAAATACTCACAAAAATATGCTATACAATATGACATCTTCAAATATTATGTAATATTCACTTAAACCCAAAAAGTTAGATTTATGGCCTTTTACAATTTTATAAGTGAATGCAAGACAAACATATTTTAAGATGTGGCTATGCAATACACAAATTGATTTTATGATAGCCATATACTAAAATATGGCAGTATTGAATTTAAGTTATGTACATTTTGTGTACCATAAGTCAATTTATGCCAGTGTTGCATTTAAAATTACTAATACATAATAGAATTTAATAATATTATAATATAAAATAATTAGTCTTATAAGTGAACACAATTAGTTTTAAGTATCAAAATATCCAAAAATTAAACAAGTATAACAAATTTAAAACTTAAACTGAAAATAACTTAAATTTATCAAATGTATTTCATAACAAGAGTTAAAAGTACGAATATTACATTAAATATATCTTAATAGTATTATATTATTACTTGTTTGAAATAATATTTAAAAAAAACAATTACTTATTAAAATTATCATAAATTTGTCATGGATACAGTATAATTATATTAATTAATCACTATCAGTATTATTCTTTTCTGACACTTTTAAGTTTTTATAAAAATTATGATATGTATCTGGAATAAGTTTAGCTTCACACAATGAGATTAAATCTTTTTTTTTTATTTTTGTGATTCCAGGCTCTTCAGTAAATACTGGTTTCAATTTGATAGTTGATGATTTTATGTTTGAATTTCTTGTTTTTTTTTAAAACTATGATTTCTTGAAAATCTTCTAGATCATAAGTGGTTTTATAAAATATTCTGTCAGGGAATTCTTTTTTTACTTTCACAATTTTTATATTTTTCCATAATACAGTTTGTCCCATGGTATTTTTATTGAAATTATTACCCATTCTTTACTTAATTGTTTAAAATCTATGAAAGATTTATAACTAAGCTCATTTACTTTAAAAGGTTTCCCTGATTTTTTTGCTGATTGGATGACTGTAGGCCATTGTAGGGGAGAGTAAATTGACCCTCCTTTGAGTAGTCTAGTTTTTTATTTTTCTATGGTAGAGTGAACTGAATCCCCTTCATTTTGGGTGTGTCCTACTATTAGAAATTTGTGAGTTATCGATGGAATATCTAGATATGATACTGCATACAAGTATAAACTTATCATAAATTTATTTTTTTGTTGACCTGAACAGTTATCTGAATAAAAAATTGTATCTTTCTGAAGACAATTCTGTTTAAGATATTCATAAATGCATGTAGATATTTCATTTGCGCCTCTCTTACCTTGATCTTCATTCCAAACAAAACAAGTAGCTTCATTTTTGCCCAAATTATACACAGTTAAATTGTATGAAGCAAATTTTCTAGCATAATAAAAGTTAGATACTTTTGCAACTGGAGTAGTTAGAACACTCTGCAAATCATAACAAGATACCATATACTTTTTTGAATTTTCCTTAGACAGCTTTTTATATTTTTCTTTTTCTAGCCTAGATAATTTAGTTTCATTATTATGTGTTTCAAGTTCTTTTTGTAAATTTTGTTTTTCAACATCAGAACTATTGTTGTACTGTTCACAAAAAGCACATTGGTCTTTTTTGGGTACAAAGAATCCTATGTTAAATTTTGTGTTAAACACATGTGCATAAGTTGCCAATTTGGCTGTCATTATATTTTTATTTCCACATTCTTCAGTATATAATCTATGCATCTCTGATAGAGTCAATGAACCATCTATAAACTCCCTAGAAGTTTGATTTCGTAAATAGTGAGATTCGATTCGAGGAAAACTATTAATGTGATTTTTAATTTCAGTTACAAGTTTAGGATCTAATGTTTTCTGTTTGCCATGTTTCCCTCTTAAGTCTTTTAGTGTAAAATCGCCACCACTAGATTTTTTTATAGTAGTTCTTATGAATTTGTCACTTATACATAATGTGGCCATAAACATTTTTTTGCATACTCTATGACTAACATTGTTTAATGGAAGAAAAAATGCATTGTTTGACATCCTTTTGTTTCCTTCTTTTTTATAACTATACTTAGGTGACACTAGTGAAGTATGTTTAATGATGAAAGCTCTTCGTGATGTTATATCTCCCATTTTCCAGAATAAACTTAATAAATTTGAGCGATTAGAATGTGTAAATAGTGAGGCACATTTTAATTTGCATTTATCTACATCACAAGGCGGTAATAGCTGCTTTTGGTGAACAAAGTTTCCATTAGTATTTATGTGTGCCTCGCCTAAATTTAATTTAGTTTTTTTTACATTCCTATTCCACTGTTTTGTGTTTCTTACTCTCTTTTTACTTTTTTGTTGAATAATTGGTATAAGCTCTTCTGCTTCTGCAATGTAAGATAATATAGCTGATTCACAAACCTCATTGATTATGTCATTTATGATATCTTTTTCATTGATATCATTATTTAAAATTTCATTACATTCTGAAGAAGATACCTCTGATGATAATTTTGAGCATTATTTTTCATTCCAGTCCTTGTCTTTGACACTGTCATCAAAATCTTCATTTTCTGAATCTGTAAATAAAAAAAAAACTGTTGTAACATAAAATTTATAATAACATAAAGTCAATATAAAATTACTATTACCACTAGAATAAGTAGGATGAACGTAGGATATTAAATGAACGGTAAACTTCATCGATGCCGAGATTGTTTAATTTAGGATTCCCTGAGCATTGAACCCAAATTTTAAAACGTGTTTCATCTCTGGAAAACAAATATCGGATTGTTGATTTATCCTTGTATGCTGTTTCACAGTTCAAAATAATACAATTATTTGAAGGCATCTAAACATCATTAACCACATATTAATATATTTTGCAACATATTAACAACTTGGCTGCCATGAGATTCTTTTTGAGATTTCACTGAACTTTAACTCCCTGCCACTAGATTTTTTAAAAAACTTCCATTTAATGATTGGGTACTTTTTTTAATTCTTTAACTTAAAATTTTACATACACATTATTGACACATAATTTAAAGTTTTTTTATTGGTTTTTGGATTTTTAAAACGTGTGATCCCAAATAAGGTCTCATAGCACTGCAAAGTAATTTTTTGGTAGTTATCAAAATATCCCTTAAACTGAGATTCCAGATAAAAATCTCAAAATTATTCTGTACCTATATCAAATATAACTATTAATAGGTGTATACATTTATAAATTTAACCATGGTAGTACACAATAAATTTTAAAATAATATAATTTGTTTGAAAATAATTTTAACAATATTTTGAAGATATGTATAAATTCATGTTTCAAATTGGTAGTATACAATTTAAAAATTTTAATTATTTACTTATAATTATAACAAACATTTTACATCAGTTTACCTACTCTTTAGGAACTTTTTTTTTCTTTTAAGAAAATTTAGGACTTAGTTTCAAAATAATTTTTATAATAAATAATAACAAATCAATCTATACTAGAACACTGCGATGTGTGTCATTGAAACAAATTTGGCAAACATATCTGTTGCACAATAAGCACATAGTTCTAACTTTTAAGGAATGTGCCTGTGAATATTTTCTACCCTTTTCTGCAAATGTCTTCATATAACATTTATAGCACCTACCTTTTTTTACAGCTACTAATGGATGATTTTTTTCTAATGATCTGTATATAATATTGCTTTTCTTAATGAGACTTTCTTCTAGAGACGTGCGAAAATATGTAATAGAAGTTTTATTCTTTGTAACAAAATTGTATAAATGTGAAGAATTAACAACACCAATGTTTAATAGTATGTCTATAAAAACTTTACGATACCATTTTAGCGATCTACGTAGTGGATTTGAATATGAAGCTTTTTGATCTGAAAGATCAATTGAACTTTTTCCCTGATTATATTCTAGTACAGTAATTGGTTTTGTTTTTACCTTACGACGTTTTTCAATGTCAATCATTGTATTAGAGGTTTTAGTACTACACATAAGAAGCTTCCTCTTGTCTCTCCATTTCATAATCATTACATTAGTATTGCTACGTAAACTATATGATTCGCCCTTTTTTAATTTTTTTTTTAATTATTTCTTTTGGATTGGATTTTCTGTTAGCTCTTAGTGTTCCAATAAGATATGTGTCATGTTGTCCAAGTATCTCAGCAAGTTCTATGCTTGTGTACCAATTATCAACAACCATTGCTCTTCCAAAATTTAGAAATGGATCAGTCAGTTCCATCACAAGGTTTGTACTGCCATCAACCGTAGCTTCTTTGCCAGAATAAACTTTAATAGAAATAGTATAATTTGGAGGTATGCAAAGTTTAAACAGTTTAATACCATACTTGTGTCTTTTGTTTTTAATGTACTGTTTAAATAATAATCTTCCTGTAAACGGTATGACGGATTCATCAATACACGTCATGATCTCTGAAGGAATCATGCAGTTGTTTGAATTTATCATCACATCATCAATCAAAGTACCCAATTTATATAAACGGTTATTCTTATCAGCTGTTTCATTGTTTTGATAATGAATCATAGATGTAAGTAGTTGGAACCGATTACGGCTTATTATTTTACCAAATTATGTTGAAAACAAAGTTGAGTTGCTCCAACACATTTCTACTTCTGGCATTAGCACCAAACCCATTCATAGAACAAGGCCTAGCCAATTTTGTATTTCTTCAACTATTGTTGGAGTCCATTTCGACAAGCGGCTAAATTTTGATATTGGGGTTGAATTAATTTTTGTTGTGCATAATTGTTAGTTTCTTCGACAATTTTTATAATTATTTCATCACTAACAATTAATTTAAAAAAATCGAAAGGTGTACTATCTAGTAATACATCAAATAAATCAGGATTAATACCAATTATTTCAGAATTTGGATTGAATGAATAATTGTTAATAACATTATCATCTGGACGTCATGTTCTCACTGGAGTTGTCGTAGATGTAGACAAAGGTGTTTTTCTCGGACGTCCTGGCCTACGACCTGTCGATATTGGTAAATTATTATTGATATTTTGACCTGGCAATGCAGCATCCAAATCTGATTCGTTTGATTCTGATACATGAGTAGTGTGGCTATCATTGTCTTTATTACATACAGTAAAATCAGGATCATTGTAGGTATCATCAGTTAGATTATATTCATCAGAATCAGAATCAGATAATTCGAAGTCGGAATCGTTTAAAAGTTGATTAATTATATCGTAACTTACATTCATGATAGATGTATCAATTTAAATAACTAGTAAACAATAAAATAAGTGTATAAATGTATAATACGCTTTTATGTATTTCAGTGACATTACCATGACAAAATAAATTCGTTTGTCTATGCGATTTCGGATATAACGGATTACTAATTACGATTACGATTCACGTTTGTAGTATCATAATATTGTATTTGTATTATCAAGTAATAACATCAATCAACGTGGTTGATTATCAAAAATTTTCAGTATGCCATAACTCCTTAAAAAAAATGTTTTTCGTGTGCTATCAAAACAGGCGTGTAGTGGACCCACTGTATAATTAAATTACACATTAAAAATCCTAATAAATGAGATACTCTATGAGAACTCAATTCATAAAAAAAAAGATTGCCCGAGATTTCATATGGAGTCTCATGGCAGGCAATTGAAATTGTGGAATGACAGTTATTATTACAATTAATATTTTGAGAACCTATTTAGTGTCTCAATATGTTAGGAACAATCATTAATTTTTTTACGAGTTACTCATCAGCGCCATGAGACTCTATTAACCTAACCTAAGGATCTCAGCTAGAATTTATCCAAAATTACTGTAGATAAGTTATGTAAGCAATACTGAACCCATACATAAATTTTAAGCAGAATCCAATCATTTTTTTGTTGAAATAAAATTTGAGTAAACCCATTAAAAAAATTGTGGCGTCAGGGGATAGACCATTCCATAAAAGGCTACAAAATCACACCAATCCACTCATTAAAGATCTTTCATCACACTCCTTTCCGGGTTACGGTAAGGAGACTCCAGCGGAAGTGGCCCAGAGACTGGTTATCATAATACACAGGTCTATACGTTAATCAATAATAAAAAAAAAAAAAGTTTCTCTCCGAAGTGCTGTTGCTGAACAGTTTCTCCAATTCAAGATTTCATGTAAAATTATAATAGGGTTACACATAAATATTCGTTTGTATTGGTTTATAATTCTCAAATATCTCTTTAGCTTATTGTACCATGAGTACAGATTTTTAATAGTTCTTCATTCAAAATAAAAAAAAGAGATAGACCAGTTTAGTAATCCTCATTAGTGAGTTAAAATAGAATTAGATAATATTATATAAAATAATGTAATAGTTAAATTAAGTTATTTTAGTAAAATAACAAGTTTGAAATGTCAAGAGGTCATTGCCAGATTGTAAATAGGTTCGACATTGTCAGAAATTTATGTAGTGGCGTGATCTCAGATTTAGATATAAAAGGACGAAATAATTAGAATATAAGCAGTCTTAGACTTACATAAGAGTGATATACATTACACGATAAGATTTTATTTTTTAAAATTTGATGAAGTTACATTAATTTTATATTGTGTTGCTTTGTTTCGCCATCCAAGATTGAACAGTACTCTAAGCTCAGCACGTTATTACACCAGTGAGAACCCGAAAAGACGCTCATGGCGGTCAACCTATTTTAAAACAATAGATTTATTTATTAATTATTAATTATTAATTTATTAATTTATCCGAGGAAAACCAATTCGTTTTGGATTTAAAGTTTGGGTTGGGACATTGCGTCTAGGATATGCATTATGGATCTCTCCTTACCAAGGAAAAAATACCGGGTTCAACCAAACGGATTTCGGATTAGGAGGATCTGTTATTTTAGCTTATGCCAACCAAATTATAAACCATCGACCTGCTCCATATCATTTGGTGTTTGACAATTTTTTTACGAGTGTCAATCTTTTGGAAAAGCTCAAATCCATAAACATTCGTGCGACAGGTACTATTCGGTCAAACAGAGTTATGAAATGTCCAATTGATTTTAGAAAAATGAAAAAACAACCAAGAGGGTCTAGCTGTAGTTTTGTTTCAAATAATGCAAGTTTTATTTGCTGTTGGCGTGATAATAACATTGTCTGCTTAGCTTCAAATACTATTGAGACAGATCCTATTTCTGTGGCAAACCGCTGGTCTACTTCAGAAAAAAAAGAGTACGGATTTCACAACCAAATATCGTTTCTGTTTATAACAAAAATATGGGTGGTGTGATCGAATGGACCAAAATATATCACAATATCGTATTGGGATCAAAGGTAAAAAATGGTACTCTTCTATTGTTCTATATATTATAGACCTAGCCGTTCAAAATGCATGGCAGCTTCATAGGATGTATAATAAAAATAAAATGGATCAATTGGCATTTCGAAGAAGCATAGTTATTTCATATCTGACACGTTACAAAACAGAACCCACTCCAGGACGAAGTGGAGGGAAACCATCCAGTGTTATTATGGAAATAAGATATGACAAATTTGAACATTATTTGATTCCCCAAGACTCTCAAACACGGTGTGGTCAATGCCATCGAAAAACAACGACAAGATGTATGAAGTGCAATATTGGTGTCCACGCAAAATGTAACGTTTTATATCACACAAAATAATGTTCGTATGTACTTAAGTAAATACAAAAAATATAAATTGTAAATCTCTCATTATCATAATTTTAATTTAATGTGTAATAATTAATTATCAATTAAATGTATTAAATTTCAATCATTTTTATTGGTATATTTATATATGAAAATAGGATAATATTTGTAATTGTTCATATGCCTAGTGTCCTATATATAGGACACTCAATAACTCTTGTATGGTATATATATATTTTTTTTAAATATTTTTTTCAATCACATTTGGATCCAATAACATAAGTTTATAGGAGAAAAATCAATTTTATTCAAAAAAATTAACCTTGGTCGTAAATGGGTTAATCTAATATCTAAATTATAAATGTATAAATCAAAAGTATTTAATAACATCTCTCTAAACACATATTAGACAGAACTTAGTTTAATAACATTAAGATATTATCATTCTTGTTTGAAGTTGTGCAGCTTTCTTAGTAATAACATAGGTAATTTAAAAACAAAATGATTATTAGCAGGGTTGGGCAAATTTGTGTATAAAAGTTTTATACGTGTTAACGTATTTAACATTTTATATGGTATAATACATAAAAAACAATAAAACCATTAAAACCTTGTTTTTTTTAAATGTCATTGGTTAATACCCACATAGCATGCAAGTATTAAAAAAAAACATTAAATCAATGTAGACAAGTTAAGGTTTAACCCTGAATAAGTATTGCCAATCAATTGGACATCAACTAAATTAATGTTAATTTAACATTGTATAAATGTGAAATGAAATGAAACTCAATATGAAATAAATATATATACTTAAAGGTTTAAGAAATCTTAAATTATCAATGTTCATTAAGTACTTTGTCAACATTCCTTAATATTGATCCAATATTGTTTAGTATTGAATAGATATTCTTTTAACACCGATAAACTGTTCTTATAATTTTCTTCACCTTTGATAAATGTTTGTTGAATATTGTGCAGTTCAGTTTTTTAATTAAAATATTCTAAAAATATTTTTATAGGTATATTTAGAGCGATTTTAATAATATAATTAATTAATAGAATATTTAATAATAATATAAAATAATAATGTAATGATTGTGAACGGGCCGGGAGCGTATGACGATAATACACGCACCCCGGACACCTATGAATGTTGCTCACCACTAACACTTAGGTCTAAAAAATATGTTATGGAGGACTAGCTGGGTGTGTAGTGGTGTAATAGCTCGAACAGCAGTGGTCGGGATCGCCGGGCAAAAACTGTCGAGCTACGTAATGCGTGTAGTGTAATTATGTGTATTATCTGCGTTGTGTGTGTATATAGGTGTGTGTGTACTCTTAAATGCTAAAACGGATAGGTAACTCTAATAAAAATGGTAACTCAAATTGGTAATGGAAAATAAAATATAATATAATAAACAATAATATAATAAATAAATTACGGCCCTTCTGGCCCAACAGGTAAAAATAGTGTTGAAAATATAGCCCCTTTGGCTCAACAATAGATATATAATATAATATTTGTATAAAACATATAATAAATACTAATACGGTAATAAACAATATAACTCACGTAATTAGACGGAGAACTGCTGGCCAGCCGCTACCTACGATAATATAATAATGTACAATTTTCACACACACGCAACACAAAACAATTTAAATAATACGAAAAAAAATAATATAACACAAACGTGGGGAATCGGGCCCACGTATATAAATCAGAATTACTATTAAAAATGCGATAATACTATAATAATTTAATGTAATAGGTACAAACAAAATCGCGGCGATTAGCGCACAACGATTTGCAATATAATAATAACAATGGCGATTAGCGCCTATAAAACAATAATTGAAGTACAAATGTACAATCTAAATTTAGTGGCGATTCGCGCTCACAATTACTAATAAAAAACGTGGCGATTAGCGCTGCACAAGTTCCAAGATTTGTGTATAAAACTTCCGACGGCGATTAGCGCACGACGAGGGCGTTATACAGCAACGCTGGAGAGAAGACTAACTTAATTATAATATAAAAACTTATGCCTTTGGCTATGATAATGAAATATAATATTAAATTAATATATAACCGGTATTGGACGGTGGCCGATAGCGCGTTGGTACGTAATTTTTAACATATTATCTAATAATTCACGGCGACAATAATACGATAGGTAATTAAACATTAAACAGATATGACATAAAAGTAAAATAATCACAGACACATATAATAAATCAAGAACAATAACGGACGACGTACGTGAGTGTGTGTGTGTGTCCAGCTGTCCGATATCGATAATTATTTTATATTATTTTATATTTATCAGAATTATGTTGCGGCGGCAACATTCTCCCCCCGTTGAAAATGGTAATTTTCAGGAATCTTCTGACTCTTCCTCAACTGGTAGCTGACATAATTTAAGGACTGGCCTCTTCATCTCTGTACCGTTAGCAGTTCGTATGGTAACTACTCTGATATGATTATCCCTTCCTGGGTGAAGACATGTTATTCGTGCCATTTTCCACTTGCATGGGGGCATGTTGTCTTCCTTTACAATTACGACATCACCGATTGCCAATGGCTTAATTACAATTGTCCATTTTCCTCTGATCTGAAGCTGAGGCAGGTATTCCGAGGTCCATCTGATCCAAAAAGACTGCATAAGTGCCTGTACTAGCTTCCATCTTCGGAGTCCACTAATTGTTGGGACGTTAAGTCTGGTTCTGGTGGCAATGTGATTGGACCTCCTATAAGAAAGTGAGCAGGGGTAAGCGGCTCCAAATCGTCTGGACTGCTGCTTAATGGGGAAAGAGGGCGAGAGTTTAAGCACGCCTCGATTTGACAAAGTAGTGTCTGAAGTTCGCTGAGTGTTAAATGTGCATCCTTGACGATTCTTGATAAATGGTGCTTTGCGCTTTTCACGCAGCTTTCCCAGATTCCTCCAAAATGTGGAGTGGATGGAGGGTTAAAATGCCAGTTAATACCTTCGGCAGCTGACAATGATTGTATACCCCTTGTGTATGTGGTCAGTTCTCGGTTAGCTCCAACGAAATTGGTACCATTGTCACTCCATATTTTATCAGGTTTTCCACGCCTGGAGCAGAATCTTCGAAGTGAGGCAATAAATGCATTAGATGTTAAGTCCTCCACTGCTTCTATGTGCGCAGCCTTGGTGGAAAAGCAGACAAATATTGCTATCCAAGCCTTTTTTCCAGGTCTCCCGCGAATTCCGCTTCGTATTATCAATGGACCAGCGAAGTCGACGCCCGTATTTGTAAAAGGACGCGTGCTAATGACTCTTTCTTTAGGCAGTGGTGCCATCAAGGGATGTTGAAACTTCGGTTTTGCTCTGATACAATCAACACAACGCTTGACTACTGATCTGGCTATGAGTCTTCCACGTACCGGCCAATATTGGCGTCTTATGTCTGCTAAAAGTGCTGATGGACCACAATGCAGTAAACTCCGATGATGTTCTGTAAAAATTAGCCGAGTTATTCTATGATCAGCTGGTAGAATAATTGGCGTCCTCTGCTCTTCTGGTATCATTGCATACTCTAAACGACCTCCCACGACTAATAACTTGTTTTTTAATAAGGGATTTAAGGACCTCAACTTACTGTGGTGAGGCACATTTTTACGTTGTTGTAATGCTGCTATTTCTTTACCAAAAGTTTCTTCTTGAGCTGTCAGGAGTAAGGCTCTTTGAGCGGCCCTGAGGTTTTGAATAGTGAGATAATTAGCTGTTGGCTTTTCTCTTTTTGACCCGATGTATTCAATAAATTTTAAAATCCATCCAACTGCACGCACAAGCCTAGGCCAGCTAGAATAACTGCTAACGAAGTCCTTGAGTGGGCTCGTTACTTATAGCGCCAAATGCAATGGTCGTTGTTCAGGGAGTTCGTCCATTAATATTGGTTGCACGGATGGGGAATCCCAACAATCTGGTGTTTGAGATAACCAACAAGGGCCATGCCACCAGATTGTTGATGTGCTTAGCTCTTGAGAACTTATTCCACGGGAGATTATATCGGCAGGGTTTTGATTTGTCCTTACATGTCGCCATTGAGAAGCACTAGATACTTCTAATATTTGGGTGATTCTATTCGATACATATGTCTTTAACCGACTGGAGTCGCTATTCAACCAGGATAATACGACCATGGAATCAGTCCAGAGTTTGAATTCTTGCGGATTTACCTCCCAAGCATCAGAGATCTTGACAACTAACTGTACTAACAAATGCGCTCCATTTAGCTCTAAACGTGGAATAGTTATACCCTTAAGTGGAGCTACTCGCGTTTTCGAACACAACAATTGTGAATGCCATATCCCATCATGTCCTAACGATCGGACATAAATGCAGGCCCCATAGGCCTCCAACGAAACCATGCATTTCAATTTGTTGACTCACGCTGAATATACTTTTTCGTGGTATTGACAAGCTCTTAAGTATTTGTAAATCTTCGTAATATGAACACCATTTCTTTTGAAGGTCCTCTTGTAATGGGGTATCCCAATCAATTTTTAATTGCCATAATTGCTTGAGAAATATTTTTCCCTTGACGAGTACTGGAGCGAGAAAACCCAACGGATCGAATATCCTGTTTAATTGCGACAACATTGTTCTTTTAGTAAGTTTGGAGTTTTCTGGAACATGTGTTATTTGAAAGTGGAATTCATCAGCGATCGGTTTCCAACACAGTCCCAAAGATTTGACAGTATCATCGTCATTTATATTTAAAGTGAAAAGTGGATCTTGCTCTTTCTTGTTTATACATTGTAACACAGCTTGTGAATTTGAACACCATTTGCGGAGTGGTAATTTGGCTGAGTTAAGTATCATGCTGACTTCCTGTTGTAAACGACAGCATTCCGCTTCGGTATCGCAGCCTGTCATCAAGTCATCCATATAGAAGTCCTGTGTTATGACTGCTGCTGCTTTCGGATAATCCTCACGGAATTCTTCAGCTAGTTAATTCAGACATTGTGTGGTCATATATGACACCGGAGTAGTGCCGTACGTAACTGTCACTAATCGATATGTACGAAGAGATTCGCTGGGGTCATTTCACCATAAAATTCGTTGAAGATCCCAATCAGGTTCGGCTATGGCAACCTGACGGAACATATTTTCAATATCTGATGTTATCACATGTTGGTGTCTTCTAAACCTAGTCAATATTGCAAATAAATCCTCCTGGACCGTTTGGCCGCGCATTAATATATCGTTGAGTGATATACCTGAAGAGGACTTAGCGGAAGCATCGAAAACTACTCTTACCTTTGTAGTTAGGCTTGAGGTTTTTTGAACAGCGTGGTGTGGCAAGTAATATGAATTCGAGGGAATGGTTGGTTCATTGCAAACTTCCTGCATGTGTCCCATCTCTAAATATTCTTGCATAAACTTTATGTATTCTGTGCGTAGGTATGGATCCTTTTGTATTCGTCTTTCCACACTCAGAAATCGTGATGTTGCCATTGTTATGCTGTCTCCAAGTTTATCCGCGTTCATTTTTATTGGTAATCGAAGAACAAAGCGACCATCAGCGTCGCGGATTGCAGTACTATGATAATGTTGCACAACTTCTTTTTCTTCTAAAATTTTGGCATTTGTTTTAGACAATCGACCATAGATCATATCTTCTTCTAGGTGTATAGCCTTCCAATCAGTTTCTAGAGATGCACCAAAGGAATTGACACCGACTAAGCATGTGGCACGAAGTTCACCGGTAACAATCCATCCAAACTGACTATCTTGCAACCATAGTGCTTCCAAATTGAATGATCTTCGCTCCATTCCTAAGATATCAAAGAACACGCCGCCACCTATGAGTAAATCAACAGGTCTTCTCTTATAGAATTCTGGATCTGCAAGTTGGGGTAATGCCTCTTCCGGAATCTTCCACCCCTCCTTGGGTGTGGGACAAGCGGCTAGGTCAGAAACAATACTTGGTAACACATAGCAAGTTAAATCCACCTTATAATCACTTGTTCTGGACTGAATTGCTAGATCAATGCAAGACGCTGCTTGAACTTGATTAGCACCGATACCACATATCGGAAGAGAGCTTTTCCTTCCTGGTAGTTGGAGCAAGTTTGATAAACTCTTAGAGATGAAGTTTATCTGAGATCCACTATCAAGTAAAGCTCTACACTCACGCAGCCTTCCAAACTTGTCTTTTACGTGAACGATAGCAGTTACCAAAAATACATGTTTGGTTACATTACTTATGAGTACTGATATTTGCGGTTGTGTAATGGATGTAACTAAGCAGGAGGCACGTCGCTCTGTGTTATTTGGACCTTGAGATTCATCGACCTTTTCATAATGCAACAAAGTATTGTGCTTAAGCTTACATTTCTGACACGAGAACTTGAATCTGCAGGTATCTGCAGCATGAAATGGTCCAAGACAATTAAAACAAAAACGAGACTGTCGCACTAAGTTCATACGAGCGGATAAGTCTAATTCCTTAAATTGTTCACAATGAAATAGTCTGTGATTTCCTGAGCAGCAAGCGCAAGTAATTACTTTCTTCGATTCTGTTGCGACTAATGCTCTCTTCATGTTTGTAACCTTACCAAATTTCTTCATAACTGACCCCTTTTCTTCACTAGATTCTGTATTCCACGCTTCGGTGGTCTCGAATGCTGTACATCGTCCTATTAGAAATTTTTCCAATTCTTCATACCTCTGGAGCTCAGTATCCTGAAAACTTAACTGCCAAGCCTGTGCAGTAGCTATATCTAGTCTTCCTGTAACTATTGTAACTAACCAAGCATCCCATTGATCAATTGGCTGATTGAGTGCTTTCAAGGCGGCTACGTGTGAACAAACATGTGAGTGCAACTGTTAGAGCTCAGAAGCCCCAGCATTTTTCACCCGTGGGCTATCAAGTATTGCTCGTATATGGGATTGTATAACTAAACCCTTGTTACCATATCGCTGTTTGAGTCGCTCAATCACTATGTTGTAATTAGCTTCCGTCATAGGTATAGCTCTTATCATATCCAATGCTGTACCGCCTAAACTCGTACGTAGATAATGAAATTTTTGCGCGGCAGAAAAGCTATCATCATTATGAACTAGCGCAGAAAAACAATCAAAAAAAGATGCCCATTCCTGTATATCGCCATTAAAGCTAGGAAGCGATATAGGAGCTAGACGGACTCGATTCGAGGAGCATGCAGTCTCAGTCGATATATTATGCACTGTATAACTATTAAACGACTTTTCTGTGTTAACTAATTCCTGTATCTGAGATCTTATATGAAAATATTCGGTTTCAAATGTGTTACGTTCCTGCTCTTCTTGCTCAAAGTCCTCTGAGATTAAATCAATTTGAGATTGTACGTCGTCGAATTTCTTGTTAATTTGAGGTAGCTCGTCTTGGCGAAATTCTAACAGAGATATGGGTTGATCTCTTGGATTAAAATCTCTAATAAAGTTACGGATCCTGGTAAGTGAACCTTTTATTACCCCACGCCTTCTTTTTAACATTGCTATATCCTTCTGGATACCCTCGCTCTCCATAACGACTTTAAGTATATTTCAAATAACTTAAAATAATAAATAATAATAAAAACCAGCTCAGAAAGAATGCATTCGATACTAAACAATTGAGCACTTACGCCAAAAAGAAAGAGACAAATAAATAAATATATATATATACTAATAAACCTTTAAATGTTGCAAATATTTAAGTATAAACTATAAATGAATAAATATAAGTTATTGCCACTACCAAGACAATTCAGAACGCAATAACACACAAACAACTAAATAATATATAAATATCACGTCGAGGTCACCAAATGAACGGGCCGGGAGCGTATGACGATAATACGTGCACCCCGGACACCTATGAATGTTGCTCACCACTAACACTTAGGTCTAAAAAATATGTTATGGAGGACTAGCTGGGTGTGTAGTGGTGTAATAGCTCGAACAGCAGTGGTCGGGATCGCCGGGCAAAAACTGTCAAGCTACGTAATGCGTGTAGTGTAATTATGTGTATTATCTGTGTTGTGTGTGTATATAGGTGTGTGTGTACTCTTAAATGCTAAAACGGATAGGTAACTCTAATAAAAATGGTAACTCAAATTGGTAATGGAAAATAAAATATAATATAATAAACAATAATATAATAAATAAATTACGGCCCTTCTGGCCCAACAGGTAAAAATAGTGTTGAAAATATAGCCCCTTTGGCTCAACAATAAATATATAATATAATATTTGTATAAAACATATAATAAATACTAATACGGTAATAAACAATATAACTCACGTAATTAGACGGAGATTTGCTGGCCAGATTGTATAATATTAATATCTTTATTATTTAAAAAATATTCAACATTTTTACAATCATATATATACATATATACTATATAAGGCTTACCTAGCCTAGCTATATATCATGTAAATAATATAAATACAATTTTAAAAGATATTGATCAACTAAAACACAAGTCCAATTTTTCAAATATTGAGTTATAGTTCTTTAATCCTTTTTGTGATTTTTTTAATGATATTTTAACTTAATTCCAATTAACAATAAATTCATAGATAGTAAGAAGTATATACTACCTAACTTAAGTCCTAAACTATGATAGGAGTATAGAAATGTACGTCCAGTGTGATACATAAGAAAAGTAATACAAAATAATATGTTTGCAGTACCTATATAGTATATATACAATTAAGTCCATTGCAAAAAATATTTTTTGTTTTTTCTCTCCTGTAAAATGTGCTTTTTGTGACTTACATAATTTGACTTCGGTGGTACAGATTTTATTTAACAAGTATTTAATTAGCATCTGAACCAGTACTTAAATATTTAATGAAATAGTATGTAAGGTGTTTGGTTTAATATTCAAAATAAGATTTCGAAGACGCAAAAAAAAAAAAATCATTTTGACCACTTTTAGGAGTATTGTTGAGTATAGGTCGAGATAACGTATTTTTAAAAACGGCGTTTTTCCCGCCATTTAATTGTGACGTCACTCCGCATGTCCTATTACCCATGCGGCCATGCCGTTGCACTACTCGCACTCAATATTATTATTATTTATTATTTGTTGACTGTTGAGTACATCTTTAACACTACGATTTTCAATGTACTTAAATTTAAAAACACTTTATTTTTAATAATTTAATTTTTGTCATTTAATATTTAATAATTTTACATAATGGCAACAGATAAACTTAAAAATAGCGTTTATAAATACTGCTTTGTTCCACTATGTAAAAATACAAGTGTAAGTACACCAGATAAAATATTTTTAAATGTGCCCGAGTCTAAAAAATTGAGAAGATGCTGGTTGAAAGCTGCAAGACGTGACAAGAAAGATGTTTCTGATAAATCACACTTATCTTGCTGCGAAGATCATTTTGATGTATGTAAAAATATGTTAAGTATAAATTAATATTTCTATATAGACTAAAAGAATGCCTATGTAAAGTCAATTTTTAAATATCTCCAACATAAGTTTTAGTTCTTGGCCTTAATAAGGCTCTAAAATTGCATTAACAATTTTAGATTTAAATACTTTATAGAACAAAATTCAATTATTTTTATCAAAAATAAAAAAAAAATGAATAGAATTTATTTTCAAGTGTCAAAGTAAATCACTATCCTGCTTTTTTTCAGATTGAAAATGATCTAGAAAATTATGTTCAATTTAAGTTAATGGGACTTAAAAGACTTATATTGAAAAAAGGTGTCATTCCACATAAATTTGATTGTCAGTTGGATAGAAAAAGATCTTCTACTGTTCTAAATCGTCCATTATTTTTAAAAAATAAAAGAAAATTAGATGTGGAAAATGCAGTTAACGAATATAGTTTAAATAAAAGTAAAGTTTTATAATTTTAAATAATTGTGTACATTTTAGGTACAAATTGGAAACTTTTACAAAATAATTTATTGTCAATTATAGGTGATAATATATCTGAGGAGATCTGTATTGATGATCAAAATAATACAATTGATTTACAGCAAAAAGAATGTGTGATGCATAATATAAAAACTAGTGATGTTGGTGTACAAGTCAATATAAACAATTTAAAAAGCACAAGATCCAAAAAAATTCAATGCAAATTATCTGAAAATTCAACTATGTTTAAAACAGTAGCTTGTCCACCTATTAAAGTAAACCTTTTAGAATCTTGTAATACTAAAAATTTATATGTAAAAGAAAACTATTGTTCAGCCTCAGAATCTAATGATAACAGTTCAGAAACATCGGATGCTTTAACTCTTTCTAGTTCTATTGAAAGTGAAAATTCATTTAACTTAGATTTTGAATATACTAATGAACGATTTAAAAAAATGGCCTATGAAGTAACTTTACACAATATTAGTAGTAATCCAAAAGCATGTATAGGTCTCAATGAAGAATGGTATAAATGTAATTTAATTAAATTAATAAGTTCTCATATAGAACTAGATGAGAGAAATATATTTATAACTTTAATGAAAATAAAACTGAATGATTCATTCAGAAGATTAGGAGATATATTTGGAATATCTGAAAGTTTAGTGTGCAGACTATTTCATAAAACTTTACCTAAACTTTCTGTTTTTTTAAGCAATTTATATACTGGCCTAAAAAAAAATTAATAAAAGAACTTTTACCTATTCCTTTTCGTTATCGTTATTCATCTGTTCAATCTATTATAGACTGTTTAGAAATAGAAGTACCAAAACCATCAGATCCTATTAAACAAGCACTAACATGGTCGGAATATAAAAAATGTAACACATTAAAATACCTTATATCTTCAACTCCAGATGGATTTATTAGTTTTATATCAGATGGTTTTAATGGTAAATGTACTGATGTATTGATAGTAGAGAAAAGTAATTTTTTAAATCTTGTTCCTGAAAATACATCTGTGATGGCAGACCGTGGGTTTAAATGTATTGATGTGTTATTAAATAAAATTAATTGTGTTCTCATAAGGCCTCCTAGTGTTTCACAAAATTCTAAGTCAACAAAAGATGATGTTTTAGAAACTAAACGTATTGCTAGCCTTCGTATTCATATAGAACGTGTAATAGGACGATTAAGAGAATTTGAAACGTTAAAACCCCATGCACTTATTAACTGTCAATTATTATGTAATACTGATGAAATTATAACTATTGCATGTGGGTTAATAAATTTTCAACAACCAATTATAAAACAATAGTATTTAATAGTTTTTTTTTTTTTTACATAAGTAATTTTTAATTTAAGTGTATTCTAATTTAAAATTATTGTAATCCTTGTTGACTTTTACAATAAATTATTATATTACAATGTAAAATGTTCTTAATATTTAATTTAATTTGTAATTTTAATACCTAGTATAATTTTGGAAGTATATTTTTTTCCCAAAATGTACAACATTTTTCAATTAAAGTATCACACATTTGTTTATCATAATCAATATTTATAATGGTAACTTTTTTATTCTTTTCAAATTCAGGGTCAGCAATATCTAGAATTCCTTTCCACATCTCGTGTATATGCATTTGAATTTGTATTTGAGATAGTACCTACAACATACATAATATTATAAATTAATAATAATAAGATAATTATTTATTGGTTTATATTTTTAATATAAATAAACCTTTGGTTTTACAACTGCATTATCTACATAATTTAAAAATGTAGAATGAGTTGTAGGACATTTTACTTCTAAGACAAAGTCTTCTCCTAGACCATCAGCTGATGCTCCTAATATTGGAAAGTTCTTATCAATAAGCAATCCAGTTTTTTTAATTTTAGAGCCTACAAGTGTTTCTACTTGTTTTATAACCTGAAACATAAATGATATTATTTAGTGTAATGAAAAATAAATTACAGAATCTACTTACATTTTTAAATATTAGACTAACCTGTTCTTCCAAATGTATTCCTCTGTTCATTGCTTTAGTTAATTTTATCTTTGAGATACCTAAAATGTGTTTAACCAGAGTACCATCTGTTGTATTACATTTAGATGCTTCATATACCTTGGATGCAGTGATCTGTCCATATCGCATTTCAAACCAACTATTATTGATGGATTGATCTTGTGTTTCTCTTTCTATTTTTTGTAATATTCCACCATTGATTGTATAAAACTTTTGATAAAAGAATGAATGCTGAACATTTGACAACTGA
The DNA here is from genome assembly GCF_020184175.1 of Aphis gossypii. Taxonomy (NCBI): domain Eukaryota; kingdom Metazoa; phylum Arthropoda; class Insecta; order Hemiptera; family Aphididae; genus Aphis; species Aphis gossypii. Next base: position 39,192 of record NW_026083315.1, read on the forward strand.
ATGAAAAAATAAAAATTATAAGGTTATATTATTTTTAAGTGATAAAATTAAATCTTAAAAATCTTAAAATAAATGTGGCCATAACCTGTATTAATTTGCTGCTGTGTTCTAAAATCTGACATTAATCTATGTATAGATAAATTTGATATTACATTCAAATAATAGTTGTACTGGCCTAATTGACAGTTTATATTATTTTTTCTACCCAATTCTATTACATCTTCAAACAATTTTGTAACTTTTATTTTATTAATTGGTTTGTTTTTTTACATTTTTTGGTGGAAATAGTCTTTAGTGTTCATAAACTTAATACTTGTTCCTATACCAGATAGCTTTGGTTTTTTCCAATAACAATCAACTGACGTTACTGATGACTCTTCACTTTTTCTATGTAAATACATAAGAAATGCTAAGCTATGTTTACATCCACCTGAGTTTAATAAGAAAGAATAATAATTATATTTTCTTAAAAATTATTTTTGAAATTAGATATAATTTTACATAAATAATATGTATTTTAACCATAATACTTAAAATATATACTTTTAAATAATTAGGTATAATTTATTAGTATTTAATAATATAAAAGTTTATACCTAATGAAGCTGCACAGTCATCACAATTAACATCTACAATTTTTTTTCCTCTTCGTCCACAGTTAAAGCTACCTTATAATTTTTCTGTCTTATTCTATGTTCTGGACATATTGTTCTTTAACTAAACAAATATTTCCTTTGCGCAGTAGTTCTACATATCCAATAGCTGAATCACCATAGCTTTCTGTGTTGATCTATAATATACATTAGTAAGTAGGTAGGAACTTAATTTATGCATAACTTAATTTAATGTATGTCAAACTTACCTTGGACTTTTGATCCTCTAAGCTCAGGATCATTAAAACAATCACTGTTTTTTATAAAGTCATTAACCATGTATATATTTATTTTGGGTATATTACTAGAACAAGCTTTATCAAACATTTTAGTTGACATTATAATTTTTAAGATCGAAAATAAACTGTTTTATACCACAAAGAATTGTTCACACACAAAAAATAAAGATAGAAAATGTTCATTAGATTGAAACTAAGATTAATGTGAAATAGAAAAACAATATTTTATCACTGTCACACATTAAAACAAAACATCAATAATATTATTGTAAACGTTTAATCATCATTCATCATACAGAATTTCAAGTAGGAATCTATTTTTAAAACCACTGTAATACTAATAGTGTTGGCAAGGCGGTGGATGTTGTGGCTAGCAGAGCTCTAAGGGCCATTGTCCTTGGCCTTGCAGCTTAAAACATGTACCTACTTGTTTCTAGTATAAAAGGGCCTCGCGGCTTGCAGTATACTTTTACCAAGGGCTTTCAAAAGCTAGCGCCAGCCCTGATACCTACTCGTCTCTTAATCTAGACTATTTGTATTACTATTCGCCATGGCCATTGCGACACTGCTCCCAATAAATTACCTATATATTGTTTGTTTTATACCTAATATTATATTATTATAATATGTAGGACGTAGGTGTATATTTAAAATACCTAAGTACTAGGTTTAAGTTATGGATAAATAGTGAAATAGGTACATAATTATTATTATATGCAGTCTATAAACACTAATTTGTGTTTTTTTGTTATATTATATTATTATATTATGTAACTAATCAGCCTCATAAAAAAAACCTAATCCTAGCACCTAGTTGGACTTAAGTTGCTTCTTACTAGCAACTTACTTAGCCGGCTTGCCGCGTAAACAACGTCTAGCGCGTTGTCGCTGCACTGGCGGCAGCCGTCGTAATGCGGAGTGACGTCACGAAATAGACACGCCTACTTTTCCATACCACAGCCGCCTGCGACATTTCGAAGGCCAGTATCTCCATAAAAAATGAAAAAAATAAAAATAAAAGTAATACCGTTCTCTATAATTTTTCACGTAGAATTAGAAAAGTACAGAAAAAAAAATTGTTCAGATACTAATTACATATAGGTACAAATTATTTATCATATTTAAAACTAGGCATGAATGTATGATGAAAATATGAATAATATATATTATAGTTGTTATACATTTTGTAAACATCAAATTAAATTTGTGATTGACTTAGTCAAAATAATCGTACTTGAATAATTGTTTCAAAAACCATTAATTTAATTTAAAAAATTGTCTATATTTTTTAAAATCTATTTTATACAAAATTGTGTTCAACGAAATTACTTACCAATGATGTATAGTATTTTTTATTTTGTAGCTAACTGCTCTTCTATGTTGTTTAATGTATCTTCTTCATCAATTGGTAATAAGCAGTTCAAACTGGAATAGTCCAATGTAAGATCGTTAGATTCTTCAACATTATAATTATGTGTAAACTGTCTTTCAATAACCAATGTCAATTTTTCATTAATGTTTTTAATGCTATGTTTTAATACTAAAAGATTGTGTAAAATGAGTTCCTTAAATTGATCTTCTGAAATTATATAATATCATATTTAAAATATTTAAAAATATAACATCATAGAAGGTATATTTAGGTAATTATTTTTACATACCAGAAGAATTTTTTGATTTATTTGGTTTTGGAGGCGTTTTTTGTTTATTATCAAATACTGCAACATAATTAAGAAAATTCAATAAGTGTCGAGGCACCTTTGTGAGAATATTTAGTTAAAATAAAGAAAAATTTTAAATTGTATTTTAACGATTCGTACACATAATGCCTTTTTTTTATTTAAACAATTTACTTTAACCACATCAGTTATATTTAATTAAAAAGACGGTTTGGATTTACCATTTGACAGTTGAAAAACACCACAATGAGTCTTCACTAAAGTTGACGGTAAACTGAAGATAAAACAACTCGGCACGGCGACGCCGACCGATATCGACTTATCTCAATATTTTTATTACCTATATCAAGTATTGAACATATCGCCCAGCATTTTACGCTGACGTAAAATTTTTACATGAATACAAATATTTACACATATTACAAATTAAATTTAGAATTCATACATATTACAAAAAAAATAACAATAGATTGATAAATTGTATTAAATTATTACTAATTAGTACTTATATATATATATATATATATATTAATTGTCGTCCTTTATCGGTAACGAACATAAAGAACGAGCGGCACGCTTGACTTCTCCCTTGTTGGTTCGGATCAACGCTACTCGGATCACCCCATCCTTTCCAGGGTAAACTTCTGTGACTCGACCAATTGCCACTGTAGAGGTGGTAGATTGTCTTCTTAATCAGGACCAATGTGTCTGGTTTCAGCGGCGGACCTTTTGACTTACACCATTTTGAGCGACCTTAAAGTTGACTTAAATATTCAGTGCTCCACCTCGACCATATTTGCTGAGTCACCTGAATAGTTCGTTGCCAACGTCGGAGAAGGTTTGGCGTAATGTTTAAAAGATCTGGTTCCGGTAGGTCGGTAAGAGAACTACCGATTAAAAAATGACCGGGTGTCAATACATTTAAATCGCTAGGATCAGAGGACATGGGAGTCAAAGGGCGTGAGTTTAGGCTAGCCTCTATGCGAACTAACACGGTATTCAATTCTTCGTAAGTAAAAAAAGCATTTCTCCAATGTCTTATTAAATGATACTTAACCGATTTTACGGCGGCTTCCCAGAGCCCGCCGAAATGTGGTGCTCTGGGGGGAATAAATTGCCATTTTACTCCCACTTCCGTGACAGTTTTGTGCACAAGTTCCATGTGCTACTTTGATAAAAATAAATCACGTAGTTCTTTTAGTTGTCGGTTTGCTCCAACAAAGTTGGTTCCGTTGTCGGAATAAATTGTATTACATATTCCTCGTCGCGACCAGAATCTTCGTAAAGCGGACAAAAAGGCGTTCGTAGTTAGATCGCCGACCAACTCGACGTGTATAGCTTTGGTCACGAAACAGACGAATACGCAAATATATGCCTTTGTCATTGGTGCGTTTCGCCTTAAACTGGTTTTAATCATAATTGGCCCGGCGAAATCAACGCCGCATATTTTGAACGCGCGTTCCGGTTCAATACGATCGCGTGGCAAATCTCCCATGATCGGCTTGTACGTCACTGGTTTTGAACGAAAACAAATAACACATTGGTGCACCGTACGCCTCGCTATATTACGACCATTTAACGGCCAGAATTTTTCTCGTATTGCCGATAAGAGCGCTTGCGAGCCAGCATGTAATAGACGTTCGTGTTCATTACGAAATAATGCTACTGTAAATTCTGATTTAGCTGGTAATAATATCGGGTTTCGCTGATCGAAATGTATAGTTGTTGATTTATTAATGCGACCGCCAACGCGTAATACATCTTGTTCATCTAAAAAAGGGCGCAGTAATGCAATTTTCGTTGTTTTGATATACATTTTGGATTTTATGAGTTTATCTCTTCGAAAAAATAATGTTGTTGAACTAATTTTATTATTGTTAATCGTGCAGCAGCTATTTCGGTGACGTCGAGTTTGATATCGGTGAAATTAACTTTTTTATTTCTTATGCGTTCGAACCAACGCTTACAATACGCTGTTACTCGAAATAATTTGCTCAGGTTCGAATACTTTTTTAATAAATAAAATTCTTCCTTTATGGACGAGTGGAGTGCTACCGGTTTACGCTTTATCTCCGGAAGTTCGGTGTTCAGCGATAATACGTCGATTGAGGATTTAGGCCATTCATTTTCATTTGATTTAAACCAAACTGGACCTTCCCATCACAAAGTATTGTCTTTTAATAGCTTTGGGCTGCAACCACGTGAAATTATATCTGCCGGATTGTCGCTTGATTTGACTTATCCCCACTCTGCTGCAGCTGTTAACGTTTGAATTTCACCGACTCGATGTGCTACAAATGTTTTCCAACGTGTTGAAGGCGAATTTATCCATGCTAGCACTATGGTCGAATCAGACCAAAAGCGTTTTTCGTGTATCGTAATATTTAATCGCGGTATTATTTTATCAGCTAGTCGAGCTAACAGAACGGCTGCGCATAATTCCAAACGTGCTAAAGAGACTACTTTTAATGGAGCTACCTTTGACTTTGCGACTATAAGCCTGGAATAGTGATTGTCCAATTCGTCTGTAGTCCGCGTGTATAAACACGCGCCGAATGCTCTTGTCGACGCGTCAGCAAAACCGAGTATTTGTGTGACTAAGACGTTAGAACAACCAATTATCCATCTTGGAATGTGGATTTCTTCAAGTTCTGGCAACGTTTGTTGATAGTTTTGCCATTCTTCGTTTAGTTCTGTACTTACAAGATCATCCCAATTTATACGTGCTAACCATAATTTTTGCATAAATATTTTGGCGACGACGACAACGGGTCCGACGAGACCAAGTGAGTCGAATATAGTCGCTATCGTTGATAACACTATACGTTTTGTAATTCGTTCTGTATTGTTTTTGCAATTATCGTCTACTTTATATTGATAAACGTCGTCAAACGGATTCCAAAACAGACCTAATGCTTTTATAGTGCTATCGTCTAAATTTAGAACGCGCAGTGGGTCATTGTCCTCGTTTGATATATTTTCTAATAATCGATGATCATTAGTAGGGCCCGGATTTTTATGCAAATAAT
>NW_026083316.1:0-44354 GCF_020184175.1 Aphis gossypii
AGCATGACAAGGATTGACTTGAGAGAAGAATGTTGTTCACATGGATAGTTCTATATCACATGTTCTAGAGTTAGCTCTGCCAGTAGTTTGGTTATTTTAGCCCTAAAAGGTAGTACCAAAAATACTGTTAATAAAGAGTTATTGAGATGAATAAAATATTTCAATACAAATATTTTTTTGTTTTTGTTTTTATAACACCATAATGTAAAGTAATTTTTTGTCAACAAATTACAATATTACAATACATGGGCAACCAAGGATAAACATAACATCTAAAAGCAGACTGTAATAAATATAAACTGATAAAATAAAAGTTATAGTAGGTAACACAAAAAAATGTATACGGTCAAAGCCGGGTTATTCAAGATTTTCGAGAATCAAAACCTAGGTTAGGATTATGTATTAATTGATTATATTAATCTACCGTATTATGTAAAACTTAGTATAACTTTGATACTTTATTAGAGTTAAATCATACATTTACGTACAAACAGCACTAGGTCCGCGATCTACCGCAGGTAGATTGCCTACCTGATAATATACTGCTGCGAATCAGAATTTTTATTCCGGGCAACAGAAAACTTAAGATAAATCTAGAACATCATCCATCGAATATTAAAATCCGTATTGAACAAAGTCTGAGTCATATAGAATTGGCATTTTTAACGGGCAACGAAGTGCAAAACGAAGTACGCAATACGAAGTCTGCCGGGTCAGCTATTATTAATAGGCCGCCTATTATTATTATTAATATAATATAAAAAAAATCTCGGTTTTCACCTGAGGTGACTTTTGCGCGGGCAACGCCGGGTGGGACAGCTAGTGAACTATATAATAAACAACATGAAACCTCTCTTAACTGCTAAATATTATGATTTTAAAAAATTATTCATGGTTAATATATTATTTTATTGTTTTCTTTTTGCATTACACCTACAATTATTATTAATTACTAATAATAAACTGCATATTTAGATTTGGATTCTGATGTTAAAATTATATCAAGATGGAAATTGACAAAAAATATTGGTGAAGAATATGAATCAACTGTGAATACTATGAAATTATTTTTTCAAAAAATAAACAAATTTATGTTTGCACAACAGCCGATATTTGGTCGACCAAGCATAGGAGTTTCTTGGGAATCATTGGTCATTGGGTATGTATAATAAATATTTTAATTTTAATTAATTAGTGGCCAACACTACTATTGTATACAAATTATACATTTGTTTTAGTTTTTAGGTTGAACTCATTCTATGATGCAATGAATGTTATAGTTGATAATCATGATAATAAACTTAATTAAATTTGTGTTAAACTACAGTTACCTATATTTTCAAATACTCAAGAAGTTGGTTTTTTAATTGAATACTGCAAGGTAATACTCATATGTAATACTCAATTATGTATCTAAATATTTTTAAGTGTTCAAATATAAAAAGTTGTTTAAATTAAAATCTATACTTCCAGGTAATGAAACCAATTGCTCGAGCTTTAGATATTTTGCAAGGAGATAAAAAAATGCGTTGGTAATTTATTACCTACCATTAGCGCAATTAATAATTCCTATATTGGGATGAAAAATCTTAAATTTTGTCAACCTCTTGTTCTCAGCTTGAAGAAAGACTTGCTAAAAGGTAAAACTCTTCTTACAAATAAATTATTTTTACTATCAATTATCATACATGTCATGTTTTACCTTTTAGATTTCAAAGATACATGACTTGTGAAAACTGTCAGCTATCAGCAGTTTTAATTCCAAAATTTAAACTTAATTGAGCCAAACCTACTGACAAAGTTATTATAAGACAACGTTTGATTAATTTTTTGATCTCAGATAATGATAATGAGAAGGATGATAATACTGATAATAGTTTGTCACAAATCATGTCAATAGATCAGATTACTGGAAGTGATTCAGAAGATGATTTTTTACAGTTTAGGGACACTGCATAGCAACTGATTATTTTTCTAACAATAATGTACAAATGTTGGTGGAAAACTATCTATCAAGTACTCTTTTAAAAACACTTAATGATTTAACTTTACCATTGAAAAAATCATAAATAAGGTTCAATACAGCAATACCCTCATCAGCTCCTGTTAAAAAACTTTTTAGTGCAGGAGGGCAATTGATGGAAAAAAAGCGAGGAAAAATGGCTGATAGTTAATTAGTTTCATTAACTTGCCCACCTTTGCAGTAAAGCCGATACTTTAACACAGTCACAAGATGGTAATATTTTACAAAAGCAGCCAAACTATCTGATGGTATGTGAACTATTTAGTCTGATTATACTGAGTGATTCACCAAACATGTTCAACCTCTTTTTTTCCATAATAATGCAGTCTCTGATTTTTGAAATGTTTAAATACACTTAAAGGCCATATTTTAAAATTCTTGAAATTATTTGTACTGTTCAAGTAGTGGCCTTGGGAAATACAGAATTTTGGTTTTTCAAAAATGATCCCCCTTTTAAATAAGTTATTTTTCTGAAAATGTTTATGTACTAAAATTAAATTTTGTAAGAGTAGTTTTTGAGTTATTTAATTTTGTGTTCTAAGGATTAAAGGTTCATGTTATTAAGCGAAGTATTGGTTTTACGTGATATGGCGATTTTAAAATATTAGCCATAAATCCATCAACATTAATGACTTGTAAAAATAGCTCAAGTATAATGATTAATTCCAATATTATGTCTATTTTATATTTTTAAGGACTATTATTCTTAGAATAAACATTTTAAAAAAGTACATCGAAATTCAAAACAAATTATCTACTGAATAATTTACAATAAAAACAGAAATTTGTATTGCCATAGGACACTCCAGTAGTACAAAAAAATTAAAGAATTAGATAAATTGTCTTATGTAAAAAAAATTCTAAAAATTAGATTTGAAAAATTTCATTCTATATATTTAATGATTGTTTATTAGTATTAAAATGTAAAGGTATGCTAGTTGTTTAAAAAACTCTCAAGATGAGAGGGTTACAACTCTCTTAATCTCCCTGTAATTATGAAAATGTCATTGATATATGCAGTCAGTGGCGCATTTAGGGGGGGGGGGCAAAGGGGCAATTACCCCCGGCGGCAAATTTATAGGAGCGGCAGTTTTTGTATCTATATATTTATTAAATACTATAATAATATAAAATATATAATTTTGTAATTTGTTCTAAAGTAATATTAGCCGCTAGGTACCTAATAAAACATGAAGCAGTTTGAAAATAATATGTAATTCACATAAATCGTTTACACATACGAAATTGATTGCTCAACAATTTCAGGTTTGTTAATTGTTATGTTATAAATACAGACTACCTATAGGCTATGAAAACATAAATCTATTATTATTTATTATTATTTATTACGTTGGATGAGGGATGGCGAGTACATTGATAACGTAGACGGTGTCCCGACAATTGAGTGCAAACAATTGAGCGAAGACAATTGGAGCGCGGCGAAAATTGGGCGCTGAGACAAATGAGCGCTATATAATATTATACTTACTGAACTGTGTTAAAGTTCATAAAAGCTGTATACGAAATGACGAAATTAGAAATTAATTTGTCGCAGTGTCTGTGAATACCTATATAATCTGTCAGATAATCTTTATGTTTGACGATAATCAGATAATGTTATTACTTATTTGCCGCATCGTTCGTATCGTATCGATACGCGCGGTGTTATTAAATCGTTTTTATTAGAATAAAATACCAACGACGATAACGCAGCAGTAAATGTAGGTTCCTATCACTGGATAACTTTACTTTATTTTCACACGTGCATACTGAACACTACTCAATTTATTGTGCTTAACATTTTAATTATTTTTAAATCATAATTTTAATAATAAAATGGAAATCATTAGAAGTGAAAAAGGTCGAGACCTTCTGTGCTATAATGGATATTTATATAGTTTTGACAAAAACAGTAGTTGGCGATGTATCGAATGCAATACGAAAAAATGTCGTGGTTGTATTAGTTTGAAGGATGGTCAAATTATTCATGAAAGTGAAAAAGAGCACAACCATACACCTGATATTGCAAAAATTGAAGCCAGAAAAGCAATGCAATTTTTAAAAACAACTGCAAAACATACTGAACTTAGTACTCAAGCAGTTTTAGGTACAGTGTGTCTTTACAGGTAAATATAATATAAATTTAATATTAATATTTATGAGATCATTAATTTTATTGCTGTACCTATAATATATATAATGTATGGTAGTAACGTGTTACTTTATAGTTTATATGTATTTACATAATATATATATATTTAATTATTATTATTATTATTATTTTTTTTTTTTTGTAAATATGTTTTAAAATTATTTTTATATTTATATGCAAAAATAACTTTCAACTAAATTAAATCGTTAGTCGCTTCGTATCGACTTGTTAAAATTTTTACTCTCGTGTTTTAGAAATAAAAAAAAAATTAAAATATTTTATTTTTTAAATTATTATTACTATTGTAGATTACTGAAGCGGTTGCTGGTCAATTACCAGCAGTTGATTCAATGAAAAAAACGGTTCAACGAATTCGCCAAAAAGAATTAATGGCACCAGCAATTCCAGCTTTATTGAAGGAGTTGATCATTCCACTCGACTACCCGAGTTTACAACAACACTAGATGGTAAACCATTTTTATTGTATGATAGTTACTCACAAAATCAAGAAATTCCATGTATATTAATTTTTACAACTACGGAAAATCTTGATATGATGGTTGATTGTGAACATTTGTATATTGATGGTACTTTTTCATCGTCACCTAGTATTTTCTACCAGCTATATACAATTTACGGTATACAATATAGTAATGTTTTGCCATCAGTTATTGCACTCGTTCCAAATAAAACTGAAGAAATATATATTCGTTTATTTAAAAAAATCTTAGAGTTAAGACCAGAATTAAATCCAACTTCTATAATGCTAGATTACGAACAAGCTACAATAAATGCAGTGAAAAAGGTATTTCCTCAAACGGAAATAAATGGATGTTTTTTCCACTTTTGTCAATCTATATGGAGACATATTCAAAACACGGGACTTGCCGTAAAATACCGTGAAAATTCCGAGTTTGCATTAATATTAAAATGTTAAATGCATTAGCATATGTTCCACCAGAGTCTGTTAACCTGCATTCGAAGACCTATTACAAACTGATTTTTATAAAGAACATGAAACAATATTGACACCTCTCTTAGACTATGTTGAAGATACATGAATAGGTCGTATTAGTCGTAACAGGCAACGAAGATCTCCAAAGTTTCCAATAAAATTATGGAACTGTTATGGTTTGATTAAAAATGACATACCAAGGACCAACAATGCCATTGAAGGATGGCATAATTCATTTAAATCAATTTTAAATGCAGTTCATCCATCAATTTGGAAATTTATCGACGCTCTAAAAAAAGAGGAAAAGTTGAATCGCGTGAGAATTCAACAGTTTATTGCGGGTAATGATCCAAAACCAAAAAAAAAAGAAAATACAAAGATTCAGGATCAAGAATAAAAAATATTTGTGAACAATTTAATTTAAGGTCAACTGAACAGTTTTTAAAAGGTATTGCTCAAAATATTTAATGTTTTAATTTGTATATGTATGTATTTGTATACTTGTAATATGTAATAATATTATGTAACATATTATGTATTATTAACTATACAATTTTTTATTTTTATTTTTTAAAATTATTACCTAACCTAAGATTTATATGCGCTCAATTTTTCTAGCGCTCAATTGTCGTGCGCTCAATTTTTTGCGCTCTATTGTCGTGAATCACAAACTTTGCAAACATTATTTTGAACAAATCAAAATGTTTGGAATACATTAGATGACTACAAATTCAATAATTGTAATAACATCAGAAGTTCTGAAGATAAACATCAGATAATAGTGGCAAATGAGTATATAGTAATTCAACTAAGACTATTTATTCCAACATTTGTAAATGGTCAATTTGTTCCCAACAAGATAACATATCTAAAACTTAGTGGCGTACCCACCTCTATTTTGGAAATTGCTGGAGCACAATACAAAACTCAAGCTGCAATATTACATATGGGAGAAAACACAAGTTCTGGCCATTACATTGCATACCTGAGACAAGAAACTTCCAATTGGGTTTGCGCCAATGACACAATAGTTGCAGAAAAAATATGGCCAAACAACAGCAAAGATGTATATGTTATCATTCTAAAAAGAATGTAAAAATATTTTTCAATTGGAAAAAAACAAAACATAACACAGCTAAAAATAAATTGTAGACTTAACCTGTAAGTATACAATCTGACTGTTATTGGATTCAAAAAGGAACGTGTAAACCGCCAACTATTCAAATATATTTTTAATTAATTATTTGTGACATTAGTTTTAGTTAACATTTAAAAACCATATCTTTTAATTTAAGTCATTGTTTGATACTATAATTTTTCTTATTAATTCATAATTTAAATCAAATTACTTAATTACCTAATACAAATGATGTATTTAAATAAGTAAAAAACCATTCATCAGGTAATAACATATTTTTTAATATATCATGTAAAATTTACATTGTAACTTATTAAAAGTTTCAGATACATGGTCAGTTTTATTTGAAATATTGTCAATTGTATTTTTTTTTTGCAATAATTTTTTCAATCGGTCTCTTTTTAGTTAAATCTGGTAAAATTGATGGAATCGCATTATTTTTAAATTTTATTCTATCTCTTTTTATTTGATTTATTGAACCATTAGGCAACTTGGTTTCAAAATATCCATTAAGATAGGTTTCATCAAAATGTTTTTCGCATACACTATCAATCCCAGGACGCAATTCTCTATTAGCTTGTGGGGTAGCTTTGACCCATTTCTCCAGAAGCAGTACATCCTATAACATAATAATAATATGCAGATAAAATACAAGTTATTAAGAGTGAAAATATTACGAAAAATTGAATTCTAAGTAAGTAGATAATTGTATGCCTTCAATAGTAATACCAAGCGATTAACTAATTACTAAAATATTAACTATTAGAACAAATTATAAATTTTGTTGGTAAGTACTAAATTAAAACGAATACAATTCAGATTTTAGAATCTTACCTTGGGCGCCTTTAACATTGTTGTTTTTATTATTCTTTACCATTTATAAATTTTAATTTTGGATTTGTAGCCCTCTCGACATCCAAGAACAAAATAGTTTTTGGACATTTTATACAAAAATATTATTGTACTTACTACAAGTCACGAATAATAATAATATTAAATCTTAATTCGTGCTACAAGTACATAATATTTTACATTTTATTGTTGTGAGTTGTGAGTTGTGATAAGACGCAATCATTAATATTATATTTCCTATAGCATGTTTTAAAACAACTATCTCTTTTTATAGAAGTCGTATTTTTTTACTAGAAATACATATATTCGATTGAGGACAATTTGGTCTTAAAATAACTTTCCAAAGTAATTATTCATAAGTTTCGTCATTTAGATTATATTATTAAAAAACCAATGAATTTCCTATGCTGTACATGTAAAAACGACATCACTACTGTCGGAATGCGATAATTTCGGACCACTTTTATTTACACAGTTAGGCGTCCTCCTATAATGTTCATGTTTATATTATTATATTGTATTATCTATAAACTTTGGATATCTAATTAGATAATACACACTGGATAGAGCCCTAGCGTATATCACGCGTAGTCGGTGTTTGAAGCAGACGTGTTCGGCCCCGATATATTTATTGCGCATGCGTTAGAAATAAAATAGACGCGCGGGGGTAGTAGGAATGTGTGATCACTGATAAGTGATTACTGATTATTTCGCAGCAAATTTTGAAAATGAAAAAAAAATAAAAATTACAGAAGTGTTACACAAAATTACTTTTATATTTATACCTATTATTTATTTATTATATCTTTAATTTATTAATTATATTTAAGTACAATTGTTTATATAATTTTTATAAAAATTATATAACATCTTTTACATATTTTATTATTGGTTTTTAAATAATATTAATTTTGAAAATTGTCTTCTGATGTTTTTTCCTTTAATATTTAATGTATGCATCTTACTAAAGTGATGTAATCGTAATGTTGTACAATATTCTATAATTAGTTTCATCAATTGATTTCTATGATTATCAAAAATGTTTTAATTTTTAATATGATCTATCATTGTGTCAGAATTAAAAATTGATGAGTCTTGTCCAATCTCGTTCATGGTTTGCATACATATTTTCTTTAAAATAGTTTTATTAGTTTAAATATTACTGTGATTCATTCTAAAAACATATTCTGCTGTTAAACATATTTTCCTGGTACTTTTTGATGCATTTAATAACATTTCACGGTTTTTTAATTTTAAAAGTGAGGAAGTTTCCTCATTTTCAGTCTCTGTAAGTTGAGCATCTCATATAACACATATATTTTTCATCCTACTAATTTTCCTGACTATAAAACCACTTGTGTATTTTACTATATCAACAAAATATTCTTCCAAAGAAAATTGTTGGAAATAATAATCATGGTCAAAGTCATAAAATAAAGGATTGTCATTAAATTCATTAGTATTAGTGATTATTGCATCGACATCGTTACGTTTATTTGTTCCAACAAATAATATACTACAATTATTAAGTAATAAGCAGCTTCCTTTAATTGGACCTTGAATTTCATGTCGTATTAAAAGTCTTATATAAGCAGCCCTTATCTGCACAGAATTGGGATTATTGTTGAAACCACCGCGGCTTCGCATCGAGCTAAAAAATACTTCGAGATGACCTTGACTTAACTTATAGCTTAGTACGTAAGACACATCATCTCGATTTATTGTCTTGAATAGATTAATTAAATTTTACAAATAAATAATTATACATAAGAATCCAGTTTTTCTGTTACTCTTCAAAACATTTTCACTTCTTGAGTATTTTTCATTTGTTTCAAATTTAAGATTCTCAATATAAATCTTTAAATCTCTTAAAAATTGTTCAGTACGGTTAAGAGTGATGTTGTTAAGTGAATAATTATAATTTCCTTTACTTAATTTATTTCTACACTTTAATAAATCAAATGCATCATTAAATAATGAACAAAATGTAGCTGTACCTCTTACACCTGTTAATAAATTTAAGTTTTCACAAAACAGTAAACCATCTCTGACACTTTTACTTAATGTCTGTGCAGCTAGACGTACATAAGTACATTCATTATATTTTCACGAAATTTAATGTGAGAGATATTCAATTTATTAGCAGCATATAATCCTTTACTTTCCTGAATGTTTTGTAAATTAATTATGTGTTCCCAACAAATAGTATAATAGTTTGGCCATTACCATCTATAAATTTCTTTTTGTCTCCTAATGTGTTCCTGATAAGTTTCTGCATATGAACAGCATCCCAGAATACAAATATCTTTTGTTATGGTTCGGAAGGATTATAGAACCAGGGTTGAACATTTTCTGAATAATAATTGAAATTTGACCCAAGTTATGTACACATAGCAATATTTGAGGGAGCTCCATCAAATGTTATTGAATTGCATTTTGCACCAGTTTCAGAAAATAATTCTAAACATTTTGATAGTAAATTTGCTCCTTCACTACCATACAAGCTGTTAATTAAAAAATAACCTAGTGGCACCTTCCAATGGCCATTTATAGAAACTGCTAAAAAGACTAGAGCATTTGTAGCTTCTTTTACATTATCTTGGTCTACATTAATACCAGTACCTAAGTCAACACAACCATAAAACTTGTTATTCATAAATGATATCTGCTTCCGAACAGCCATTTCATCTATAACTATATTACAAATAATTGGTCCATTAGAATTTATAACGTGCAAGGTTGTCGTTTGGAAAGCTTCACTTGTAAATCCAGGTTCACCATTTACAACACAATACCACTTACGTATTGTTACTGGGCGGGGTAATACATTTTTAAAAGTTTTCCTCACAAAACAGTAAGCTTTTGAAGAATAAAATTGTAGTGTGAGAGCAAAACTACGTATAGCTGTGGTATACTTTTAATTCTTAGCTTTTAAACTTCTATTTATAATTTCTCTAACAGTGTCATTTGTTGTATTCTACATAAAATAAAACACAAATAAAAAAAAGGATGGTTAATTGAGTAACGCTCTGCTATATAGTAGGTTACCATTATTTATGTGTAAAATTTGAATCCAATGATAGATATTATTGTATACAAAAAAAAGGATTCTGAATGGAGATTTGTCAGCATAGGATATATTTTTCAGTGGATGGTGAAAAAGGTAATAATAATAAGGATTAAATAAAAATAATAAATGTATTTATTGGCCATGTGTAGTTACATATAAGTAAATAAATCAATAGGTGGTTAAATAACATGTTTTAATGATCTAAATACCCCATTTCTTTTATAATTAAAAAAAAAAAAAATCAATACATTCATCACTTCGTTCAGAATCTTACTTTTTATTTTATTTTAGCTATTAATCTTTATAAAATGTTATCAAAGTTGCAAGATCCTAGCTCACTGTTATTTAATGCAATGTTTTTAAAAACATAAGTTAATTTAATCTAAAAACATTACATTAAATAACAGTGAGCTAGAATTGTACAACTTTGATAACATTTTATAAAGATTAATAGCTAAAATAAACTTGTAATAATATAGCAAAAAGTAGTTTAAAAGTAATAGTAGTAGCTAAAAAAATCTTGTCAAAAGTTACCAAAATATTATCACGGGCCTCTTCACTTAAAAGATTTTTTTGTTTTAAATAACTCAATAATAATTCTAATGATGACAACTTAGTTTTTAATCTTCTAACATTCTGGTTGAGAATTTTAATCTTATTTTTTGCATTTTAATTTTATTTTCAGCTAATTTGAAACTTTTTCTAGCTCTTTATGGCGTAGCAAAGTCGGGTGTTTTTATTTCACCGATCAAACGTTTTTCTCTTTTGGGAGTTACTGCAACAACAAAAATTAAATAAATACTATTTATAAGCAACATAATTATTAACTTTATGATTTACCTTGCAGTTCAGTAGTAGATGGAAGACTTAAAATGGTTTGAGTTGACTCATTAATATTAGAATTAAAATTCAAAGTTTCAGATGTCGATGGCTGAATTGTAGATTCATCATTTTTTAATGAAAAATGTATTGTTATGTCTTCAGATTTATTTAACATAAATAATGTATATTTAAAAATAGTATAAACATAAATCTAAATAAAGAGTAGGAATCGCATCTAATTTTAAACGAGAACCAAATTTGTTATAAGATGATTCATTAAAATGTCTGGAACATAACCTTCGATTTGGCAAATATTCGTCAACTTTTAAACCTCAAGCATTTAACCACATATTTTTTTTCTTTTCATTAGTAGGAAATCTATAAATTTAAATATGTTTTTAATGAAGCAGTTTCAAGCAATTTATTAACAAAATAAAAAGTGTCAAGTTATTTTATACTACCAAGTATGTGAAAATAAATAAGCATATTAACATATTTTAAACTATAAAATTCTAATTACTAATAATAATAAGCTCTAAAACGTACACAATATGCATGCATTTCTATACTTTTAGCAACAATTATTGAATCATACACTTTTTAAAGTAATAAATAAAAATTATTAGGGACCTACGGTAATAAAAGTAAAAATAAATAATAATACTTAAATATGCTATGCTTAACGATGCAATTTAAGATCAGGTACTTTATGTGGCGATTTCAGACATAAAATACAACATTTGTACGACTTGTTAATTTTATTAATTTTCAGTTTTCAACGTAATAACTAATAGAAAATTCAAAATAATAAAAATTGTATAACGAAAATGACTTATTACAAAAACGATAAGACAAGCAAGACGACGGAACGAGTGCACGACGGTGACGCGGGTGACGGTTATAATTTGTGTTTTTATCATTTATCACAGTTTTGCGCATGCGCAGTGGTAATATCAGGGCCGAACTGTTGTGCTTCAAGATTATAAATCATAGCTCTATCCAGTGTGTATTATATAAGGATATGTGGTGATAGTGGTGTAGTTGTAACACTATCAGCCAAACAACTCACGCGACTCGGTTGGACGCGTTTAAGTCGAAAAATATTGTTATGGGCTACGAGATATCTATAAGATATCTACGAGATATCAAGGCTAAGTTAGTATGACCATGACACGTGTCGGGATAGTAAGCGCACCAATAATTATAATGCATTAATGATGCATTCGAGATGTTATTGCACATTCTCAAATTCGTGTCCGAATTTGCAACAACAACTACAAGGACACCTGGTTTCACCCAGAAGGCGGCAACTTGACGTAAACAAGAGACGCAACACAATATATAAGGGAGCCCGAAGACCAGCAACGGCAGATGTACCAAAGCTATCAACAACTGAGCACTTTCACGACACTCAGCCACTTATTTTGTTTGATACATGTATTTAATTTATATGCAATAAAGATGTAGTAAACCCAATGCACCTGCATTGTGTTGTACTATATTATATTATATTATATTAGGTTATATTATTAAATCATGTAGAAAATGTGTATAAATTTAGGTAATACACTTGCATTATAAGCAATAGGCCAGAGATCAGAAAAACATGTTCTTTCCGTCGATTGATTAATGTTAACTCAGCGGAAACACCTGGTGATACTTACGTAGGGCAAAGATCACCGGAGATACGTGTTTTCCGCAAATAGTAAGTTTTAGCCACAATCAGCGGAAACAACATGATAGATTCCATAATTATGTAAATCACCATGATAATATAATACCACTCTAAAATAGATTTAATTAAAATGATTAATAATAACTAGTCCCCTGTACGTCATTGAGAACTCATATAAATACGAGTAGAGGACTTAGTATTATTCAGAAGGTAGTTAACTCCAGTGTAAGGCTATTGCTCGTCGTGGACTTTGTCACAGCTACATCGCCGCGAGTTTACGGTCATTCCCCAGTACTTATAATTTTACATAGCAGTAAGCTATTTTACTTTTGTTTTATATTATTATTTAATATTTCAGTAAAACGGGAGAAAAAATTGAAAAAAGTAAAATTAAATGTTTCCGTTGTGATAAAATGGGTCATTACGCGAATGAATGTAAAACACCTGAACAATATATTACAAAAAAGACCAATGTTAAGAAAGAATATACGGGTCAAGTAAAATATTGTAAATTTTGTAAGAAAAATAATCATGAGACCAACGAGTGTAGGAAGCTTAAGAAACTAACCGAGGGGGAGCCATCCGGTAGTTCAGGCGAAAGCTCAGGGTCAAATAACCGAACAGTCGGTGATATCAAAAATAATGTACGCGTAATTACACCGATTCATGCGGAGCATATTTTATGTAGGTCAACCGATTTCGTAGAAAATGAACACAAATTTTTAATCGATAGCGGCGCGGACATGAATATAATAAAATTATCGGCACTTAAAAACCACGTAATTGTTAACGAAACAGAAAAACGTAATATTAAAGGAATAAGCGTGACCACAATACGAACAGTAGGAACTTTCACAATAGAAATATTTATTAAAGATAAAACTTTTCAAGTAAAATTCGACATAGTCTGTGATGATTTTCTAATACCTGAGACAGGAATATTAGGCATAGCTTTTCTTAAAGCCAACAAAGCAATCATTGCCATGGATAAAGACGTACTAATTATACCCGAGTCGTTCGCGCAGAACAAAGTCGAACCGATAATCATACCTGCGCGTAGCAATTGTGTATTTCGAATAGAAGCGGATGAATTAATTAGCTCCGACTTAGTAGCGATTAAAAAACAAGAAATAAACGAGGACGTGATAATAGCGAATAGTTTAAGCTCCGTTAAAAATAATAAAATTATAAGTAATATACCATTAATATATCTGAACAACCGTTTATTATCGATGAATTGACCACGAGCCATTTAAAATGGGAACCGTACACAGATAAGATATTTATAATTAATCAGCCGAGTAATGAGCAGACAGAGGGAAAAGGGCAACCTGGTAGGTTCCGGCTATTAAATGAAACGATTAAAACCGAACATTTAAACGCGGGGGGAAAACAGAATATTATTAGCATATGTAATGAGTACTCCGACATATTCTATTTAGAGGGGGACAGTCTAACGGCAACAGACGTCGTCACGCATAAAATTAATACGCCGCGTATTACAAAACCGATAAATATAAGACCGTATCATATTCCGTGGGCATATCAAGCCGAAATCGAAGAACAGATAACGAAAATGAAGCAGGACAATATTATTCGAAATTCCGTGTCACCATTTAATTTTCGGTTAATAATAGTGAAAAAGAAAATAGGCGATGACGGTAAACAGAAATTACGGGTATGTGTAGATTTTCGAAAATTAAACGAGGTTACCGAAAATGAGGCATATTGTTTACCCAATCTATTAGACATATTGGAATCCTTGGGCGCGTCAAAATACTTTTCGACGTTAGATTTAGCCAGCGGGTATCATCAAATTAAAATTGATAAAGCAGACGTCTATAAAACCGCGTTTTCAACGAAATCCGGTCATTATGAATTTTTGCGAATGTCTTTTGGACTAAGTTCAGCGCCTGCCACATTTACACGTGCCATGAAGTCCATATTAATGGGTTTAGAAGAGATGTGTACAGCATATCTCGATGACATAGTGGTACACGGAGCCAGTTTATTAGATCACGGGGACAAGCTAACTAAAGTTTTCGATAGACTCCGTTTACATAATTTAAAATTACAACCCGGGAAATGCGCATTTTTACGAAAAGAAGTATTATATTTGGGCCATGTCATCAGTGAAACAGGTGTTGCACCGGACCCAAATAAACTAAAATGTATACAAGAGTATCCAACGTTAAAAAACGCTAAGGATATTAAGTCGTTTTTAGGACTACTTAATTATTACCGTCGTTTCGTAGACAACTTCGCGAAAATCGCAAAACCTTTGACGAATTTATTAAAGAAAGACGTTCCGTTCGTATGGACCGATACATGCGAACATGCGTTCGAAGAATTAAAACGCGTATTAACTAATCTGCCGTTATTAATATACCCAAATTGGCATAAAGGAAATTTTAATCTGATGACTGACGCGAGTCAGTATGCTATCGGAGCAGTGTTATCACAAGGCGAGATAGGCGCGGACAGACCTATCGCGTATGTGAGTCGTACGTTAAATAAAGCTGAAATTAATTACAGCGTAATTCAAAAAGAGTTGTTAGCCATCGTATGGGCCGTAAAATATTTCCAACCATACTGATATGGACAAAAATTTCGAATCATAACTGACCATCGTCCGCTTACATATCTATTTAACATTAAGGGGATTGGTGACGGTGATTTCCTGTCTTTGTCTAACACACGCGCAACATAAGAATTCAGACGTTTTTTTTGTCCAACGTACCGATTGATACAGTAAAGCGATAAGAATTCTGAAAACAGATTTGAATTCGTTGTCAAGTCTACTTGAGAACGGCCAGTCCACATTTTTGATATTATCTGCCAAAATCTTAAAATTATTATATTACAAACGAGTAATTAAAAAATTTTCATATTTCAATTATTTAAAAAGTTATATTTTAATATAAAAATGTGGACTGGCCGTTCTCAAGTAGACTTGACGACGAATTCAAATCTGTTTTCAGAATTCTTATCGCTTTACTGTATCAATCGGTACGTTGGACAAAAAACACGTCTGAATTCTTATGTTGCGCGTGTGTTAGACAAAGACAGGCAATCACCGTCACCAATCCCCTTAAGGACGCATCATCCCAATTAATGAGGTGGCGATTACAGTTGGAAGAATATGATTACGAGATTGTTTACCGAGCCGGGTCCCTACACGCTAACGCGGACTGTTTATCACGTATACATGTGATAACGGACGGTACAACACAAAATGAATACGCGTCATTTATTAAAGCAACCGAGAAACCGATATTAAACGCTAAAATTATAGAAATACCTAATAGTATAAGAAATGCAGCGATAAGTGAAAATATATTATTACCTATTGCTAATGATCTAGTAATTACGCATGACGGTATACGAGCATTTATGTCGAAAAACGCGATAACAACACAAATTAAATTTACGGACGAAAATAAATTTTATATGATAACTGATAATAATAATCGATTAATAATTTTCTACAAATTGAAAGATAATTATTTAAATGAATTAACTGCGGAAGCATTTTTAAAAGCACTTTTGGAAATCAAAGAGTTTTGTATCGACAAACAAATCACGCAGTTCTCGACTATTCGATTAGAAGGGGTAACCACACTCACCAGTTTTGAAAAAATTCGTACCATGTTCAGATACGTGTTTAAAAAAACCGACATAGGCATTTCCATTTATACCGAACAAAGCTGAACAGCGGAGGAAAGGGAATGGTTAATATATGAATACCACGATACACCATTAGGGGGGCACTCGGGAGTGTCACGTACCGTGAAAAGATTACAAATGAATTATAGTTGGAAAAATTTGAAAAAAGATGTTAAGCGATATATTAAGAAATGTGACATTTGTCAGAAAAATAAATCACATTTAAAAACCAAACAGCCTATGCTGATTACGTCAACGGTCACAAAAACATTTGAGCGCATATGTTTAGATATAGTAGGACCACTACCACCTACAGTAGGGGGGAATGTTTATATCTTAACACTACAAGACGAGTTGTCACGTTATGCTCTAGCAATTGCACTAGCCATAACCGACGCGTCCACAGTTGCACAAGCATTCGTAGAAAATTTCGTATGCATTTACGGTATACCCAATTCAATACTTACCGATTGCGGTACAAATTTCCTATCAGACATTTTTAAAAACATGTGTAAATTATTGGACATAGAGAAATCAAAGACAACGCCGTGGCATCCGCAAACAAATGGGTTTTTGGAGCGATCACATAAGACGTTGAAAACTTATTTACGTAGTTTTGTCGATAGCGATAATAATTGGGGGACCGCCTACTCATTTACGCGATGTTCTGTTATAATACTACCGTACACACATCAACCGCGTATACACCGTATGAGTTAGTTTTTGGGCATAAACCCAATATCCCGTATGCATTTTATAGAGAACCGGAAGCTCAATATAATTATGACAATTATGTGTAAGACCTAAAACGTATGATGCAGGAAGCACATAAGATCGCGCGTAACAATCTAATTACAAAGAAAGAAACCAATAAAAAATATTATGATAAGACAATTAATAATATTGATGTAAATATAGGCAGGGCCGTAGAGAGAAAAGTTCAGGCCAGGGAGGAAATGCTTAAGGGCCCCTATTAGTGGTGGTTCCAGGAGCCACAATCACCCTCCCAAGACCAAATAAATTTCAAATATTTATACCTTTTCTATTTTAAATAACACAGTAAAAACACAAATTTGTAAACAATATTACCTATATTATTTATACCTTTTTATTTTAAATAACAAAGTAAAAGCACAAATTTGAAAACAATATTACCAGGTTTTTTAATTAATTTGATTTTTAAATAATTGTACATCTTTTACATGTATTCATACATTACACATTAGTTATAAAATACATTAATTATAATTAATTACTATAAATTAGCTTTTCTTGCTTTAGCCGAAGCAAAGCAGTCGATGATTTCTTTAAAATCCAGTTGCCTTGCTAATCCTGATTCTAAACATAGAGTTCCTAACCCAGAAACTCTCGATTGTGAAGAACAAGAACGGTGAAAATTTTTAATTCTTGCAAGTACGCTGAAAGAACGCTCAGCACTAGCAACTGAAACTGGCAAGGTACAAAATATGCGTAAAGCCACACACACATTCGGAAAAAGAGTGTCCAAATTTTTTGATGTGATCTCGTTCAATAACTCATAAGGAGAACAATTAGTTGTGAAATTTTCTTTGTAGATATGTTTAAGGTGAATCATTTCAGTTATTAGTTCTTGAGATACGTCAGTATCGTATTTTTTTACAAAATTAGCTGCAGTATCCTGAATTCGCTCTTCAGACCATGCAACAAATTGCCACAAAAAAGAAAAAATATCGTTCAACTTTTTTATTACAACAAAACGGTTATTTATTCCTGCTATAACTGAATCTATAATAACAAAAAATGTTTCTCTTTTAAAGTCAGTTTCTTCGTCAGTAATCATACATTCTTCTTCATTGTTTTTGAAAATACTTTTACGCGTTTTCTTTTCCGACTGACCTGCAACTCGGATGAAGTATTCTTTACTTACATTCTTGTAAAATAGTATTCCAATTATTTCTTATCAGCTGCAAGTCTGCTATTAAACTCTCCAGATTTATTACTTCAACATCAATAGTAGAGTTTCTGGCTTGAAGAACGACATTTCTTTCGTTTATTACAAAGAGAACTTTAAACCATATAGATGCCATAACAATACATTCAAATTTATTAATGTATTTTACAATACCTTCGATATCTCGACGAGATTCTGCAGTTAAATTAAGTTGTTTTACGTCCTCTAGTGCATTTTGCAGTCCTGGTAGATTATTCAGGAATGGTTTTACAGCATCTATCCTAGCTGACCATCTTGTATTTGATAGACCGTGAAGCGAACCTGATATATTTTTTTTTCAAAATTTCCCAACGTTGTGGACTGCTGCTGAAACATATTATAACATTTTTGGACAACTCCAAAAAAAGTAATTGCTTTCGTACAACACTCAGCAGAGTCAACTCCACATAGATTTAAGCTGTGAGCTGCACATGGTGAGTAAATAGCATATGGATTATCTTTTAGTATATGACTTTGGGCACCATTGTATTCACCTTTCATATTAGAGCCGTTATCATAGCCTTGTCCGCGACAGTCGGTTAGTAGAATGTTATACTTTTTTAAAGTTTCACGAATCAAGTCTGCAATGGCTTCACCTGTTTTTTTATTGCAGTCCACAAAAGCTAAAAACCGTTCTTTAATATCATATATTTTTTCTTTGGCGTCAAAATGGAGGTAACGCAAAATAAATGTAGTTTGTTCAACATGAGCTGAATCAGGTGTAGCATCAACAATAATGGTATAGTATTTAGCACTACTTCGCTCAATTAATATAACTGACATCACATGATCTGCACACAAGCTTATGAATTCATTTTGTATTTCAGCTGAAAGGTAGTGGACTTGTAAACGTTGATGCAGCTGTTGAGACTTTTTCACTTCTTCTAAACGCTGTCGTAAGATAGGGTCATAGTGGCTTATTAGTTCTAAAATCCCTAAAAAGTTTCCATTATTTGGTTCTCCTACAATATGACTTTCTCCTCTTAAAGCCAATCCTCTTTCACCTAAAAATAAAATTGTGTCTAAAACACGTGTCAAAATGTCTCTCCATTTTTGGGCTTCGTGTGCAATTTGTTTGCACACTAGCTTGTCAATCGAACTATCATTTTTTATTCGTGTTTTTACTTCACGCCACTTCACAAAACATTGAATGTGATCTTTATTGTTTTCATGTGATGGTAATCTTTCATATAATTTTCTCCAAATTTTATCTTTTGAGTATCCATCAGGGCTACTGAGATAGGAACAATTTAATGTGCTTATTTTGAACAAACGGCAAGGAAAACAATAAAATGCATTTTTTATGTGACTCCACACTAACCAATCGCGTTTTACTTTTTCACTATTTGGCAAAGTTTTAGAAAGTAATGATAATGGAAACGGTTCATTCAGTCGATCACGAGGAAAAGACGTTGGCATTTTTTGATGGCCTTGACGAATAATGTTTTCAATTAATTGTGTTTGCAATATATTGGTTGTCAAAGTACCAATATCGTAATGATAATTATAAGTATTTGTTAGTGATTGGGAATTTGATTGTTTTTCTGTACAAATAATATTGTCATTTACTTCTGGTAAACATTCAGGTTTACCACTATAATCAACGACTACGGTATCAGATTCTTCTACAGCAGGATTTTTTTCAATTGAATCAGTTAATACAGGATAAATTAAATTTTTTGTGAGACAATTAGTAACATTATTATCATTAATCAAAATATTTTTTTTATTTTCAGAATCATTTGAAAGTATTTGATTTTTCGTTTCTATATTCTGAGTAACCTGAGTAGGCTTCTCTTTTGCACAAAATTTGAAAGCAGTTAGAGTTGATTGACCTTTTTGAGATTTTAAAAATTTTTCTTCCCGTTCTACACGCTCTTTACGCTTTTGACAGCCAGATTTATGTGGGTAAGACATTTCTATACTAAAATATTAAAATAGGTAATAGGTAATTTCAAGTAATGAATAAAAAATTTAAAATATTAAAAATATTTTTCTAAGAGTAATTTCAAAAAAAAAAAAAACAAAAAAAGAACATAACGAAAATTGAAACAATTATGCGGAAAAATATTATGTTCAGCTGTATTTTAAATTAGTGCAAAAATTGAAAATGTTCGATATGTCAACAAACTTATCGAATTAAAAAAGTAGCTAGTTGAAACTTTTGGACAAGAATTTCTGTACGAAAAAATAAAACGGGGAAAAAATCACTGTATAATTTCTAGCTCCTTGCTCTACTCAGAATCTAAAATTATAAGTACATTTCAACATAAATTTACTAAAATAATTAATGCACGTGAAAAATAAATAAATAAATTTTAATTTTTAATCTCAAATATACGTATTATATGACAATCAGCTAATCACTGGACACTGATGTATTTCTTGAAATAAATATATTTTCGTGTGTATCTTTTAAAAATTAAAATTCATATTTTTGTATACCTATTTTGGTAAATAAAATGCATATTTTTCAATTTTTTATTGCATACTAATCCTAGCACTGGTCATAAATATTATGTAACTTAATAATATATTATTTAATTTGTATATCAATTTATCAAAAACATTATACACGCACCAAAAACCATATGTCTATAATATAATAATATGATATACACTTATCAATTTGTCTGTTCGACTGCGATTGAAAGAAAAAGGTTTGTCAAAAAATCGTCTCGTACATATGAGATTCTTTTATATTATGTTAATAACTTTACATTAAAACTATTATGAAATAATGATTCTTACCTTTCGGCTATGCGCTTTGAATATGTATAAACCACGGTTCACGATTAACGACTGAAATTTTAATCAATTTAATAGCACAGTAACCTAGAACCAACACGGATGACGGATGGCTACGCGTTACTTAATATTGGTTGTTATAATGTTATCGTAAATCGTAATATCTCAATAATATTGTTGTAGCTCGTAGAAATCAAAGATAAAAAGTACAGGAAGTCGTTCGTGTACAGTTTGCTGGGTAAAACCGTAAATACAGCATATATAGAGTATTGACGCGAATGACACGATAACAAATAATTTTACAACAATTACTTTTTAGTGAAAACTAAATATACACATATTTTATATTATTTTATCATTTGGTTAACATACCATCAGCTAAAGTTTGTAGATAAGCAAAAAAATTTTTTTCGAATTAAATATTTAATTACGGTCCCTCTTTTTCGGGCCCCTTAAAACGTTCGGGCCCGGGAGGAATCCTACCTTTCCTCCCCCCCTGACGACAGGCCTGAATATAGGAGACAAAGTCCTAATAAAAGAACACAATAAAAGAAATACGTTAAACCGGAATTGGACCGCGTCGTACGAAGTAATTGAAATACATGATAACGAAAACATAACGATTAATAAAGGTCGAAAGGGTTACCGAATACATACACAGAACGAAATACCAATGGTAAAATTAACAAATACACCTCATCAAAATTTGATCATAGAGTTTGTACTTCTTTAACAATAATTATATTGATTTCACCAAATGTTTGTTGAATTAAAAAGAAGCGTTTATT
Organism: Aphis gossypii; assembly: GCF_020184175.1. NCBI lineage: Eukaryota > Metazoa > Arthropoda > Insecta > Hemiptera > Aphididae > Aphis > Aphis gossypii. Next base: position 21,859 of record NW_026083316.1, read on the forward strand.
AATATATTAAATGTGTTGTTAATTTAACAATCATACCATGTTTGAATTTAATCACTCGCACTATAATTTCCTCTGATGTAAAAACCCGTATTAATACGTCTAAAAATATTTACCAGTATTATTTTTATACTCTAATAGTTTATGTTAACAGGAAATATTGTTATTCGTGATAAGATTTTTGTTTAATTTAACAATAGGTATATTCTTGTGGTGTTAAAATGTGTTTTATAATAATATCATTAATACAAAAATATTGTCATAACTTCTTATTTTTTAAATAGTAATTCTTATTTTGTTTATTGAACTCATCACTCGTCTGTCATCAGAATACAGTACCTACATCTACCTATGTTATAATTCATTTTAAACACAGAAGATTGGATTGTCTGGTAAGTAATTTATATATTATAAGTATATAGGTTAGTTGTATTAGTATAGTTGTATTTTATCCAATTATTTTTTATTACGGAATAAAAAATATACCTATTCGTATGTATAAATTTTGTTTAGGTATTAATCCAATATGCTTTGTTTTATTTGTGAAAAACAAATACACACATTAGCATCTCTTGTCGTTCATTATAAAATAATACATATCCTTGTTCCATACAGCACTTATACTTGTAAAGAAAATAATTGTTCTCAATCATTTCAAACATTAAGTAGTTTTAAAAAACATGTTCTAACTAAACACACTGATACATTAGAAAATAATGAAATAACACAATGTAGTAATTCAGAGCTAAATTCTCATTTAAATAATAATGTCAATACACATGATTTAGATATAGTTAATAATACATTTGATCAAACACCTCAAATACCTAATGAAAATGTATTTGATTTTAATGAAAGTATTAAACAGTTTCATAAGTTAGCTATACAATTCTGTCTTAACTTGCATAATAATAACAACTTTTGTAGAAGTGATGTGCTTAACATTAAAGATGATATAGAAGTAAAACTCATTAAACCCATTACTTCCTTATTGAAAAATATGATTGAAAATGAAATTAAAGACCCATTAGTTTTATCAAAATTTTCTACAGTTATTTCATCGATTTCAGATCCCTTTAAATATTGTAAAACTGAACATGTCTTAAATAATTGGTTAGCTACAAATGACTTAAGTGACAAATTGCAACAAGTTACAATTAACAATCAAATACAATTAGTAAGTCATAGTGGTGAAACAATGTATGATGAACTAAGTATTAAAGGAGTTTTGATGCCATTGAAATTCCAAATTAAAAAATACTTTGAACAAAATAACAATCTTGATTTTGCTCTTAAACGTTATGATAATTTAATTAGTTCTTCAGTCTCTAATGAAAATTATAATCTGTCCAACTTTGTTCAAGGATCCTTATGGAAAGAAAAAATACTTTCTTTTCAAAATAAATTAGTAATGCCATTTTTTATGTACATTGATGATTATGAAATAAATAATCCACTTGGATCTAAATCCATGTGTCATTCTATTTCAGCTGTTTATTATAGTTTTCCTTTAATTGAACAAAGTTCAAAACTTACACATATTTTTCTTGCTGCTCTCTTAAAATCTAAGGACTTGAAATCATTTGGAAATGATTTATGTTTTAAAAAATTGATTGAAGATTTAAATTCTTTAGAAGAAGATGGGCTTATAATCAATTCTTCTGATGGACCAAAACTAATTTATTTTATTCTTGGTTTAATAACTGGTGATAATCTGGGACTAAACTGCATTTGCGATTTCAGTAAATCTTTCTCTGCAAACTATTTTTGTAGATTTTGTAAAGTACATAAAAATGTATCACATTATTTAACTGAAGAGGATCAAACTTTACTACGTAATATTCACAATTACACAGATGATGTAGAAAAAAATGATTTTTCACAAACAGGTGTTAATAAATTAAGTATTTTAAATCAGATCAATTCATTTCATGTTATAAATAACTATTGTGTAGATATAATGCATGATATATTTGAAGGCATTTCTCACTACAACATGTGTCATTTAATTATTTACTATACTGAGAAAGTTAAAATAATGTCGTTAGAAACTATAAACTTCAGAAAACAACATTTTTCATATAGCTTAGAGCAAAAAATTCTTCTCCTCCCATTGAAACACATCATTTAAAAAAATTTCATTTAAAAATGTCAGCAACACAAATGATGTGTTTTGTTAATTTTTCCTCATTGATGATAGGCGATTTGGTACCTGAAGATGATGAAGTTTGGAACTTTTTTCTCACTTTTCTTGAGATAATCGAAATTTTACTAAGTAATAAATTGACGCAAGGTTCTGTTCCTCATTTAAAGTACCTTATTAATAAACATAACTCAAATTATATTACATTTTTTCATGATAGCTTGAAACCTAAGCATCATTTGTTGACACATTATCCATCTATAATTTTTAAATCCGGACCTCCAAGACATTTTTGGTGTTTTCGTTACGAGGCTAAGCATAAAGAGTTTAAAATGTATGCTAGAGCAATAACCTCTCAAAAAAATATCTGTTTGACATTAGCCAAAAAATATCAGTTTAAATTTGCACACTTTTTATTAAATGATGAATCTAATCAAATAGTCGTCGTAGCTATGAAAAATATTATTAGTTCTAAACACAATGAATTTGTTTTCAATACTCTCAATATATCATCTAATTATTTTAACAGTTACTCAAAGATTAATTTTAAGGTCACTGATTATAAAATAGGTAATTATGTTACTAATTTTATAAATGAAGTCTGTAAAAGTCTTACAAAATAATATAGTATTATTTACTGTGCATCAAATTCAATTAGTTTCTTATAATTTACACTTTAAAGCATATGAAGTTGATAGAAAAAAGTCTATAATTGCTAAAAGTCTAATAAATATTGAACAGTTCAGTGGTCCACCAATTAATATTCATCAAATTCCTAATGGGAAATTAATGATTAGACTTAAAGAATACTACTAAACAATATCATCTTAGTGTGTAATTTAACCAAATTTCACAATTTAAATTTTATATAAATATTAGTTTACATCATTCTATATTTTTGTATATTAAATAGTATTGTATATATAGGTTTAGTTTTAATAATATACCCTTAAATAATATAGTGTACCTAACAATTTATTGTATAATAATAATACATTTATATTAACGAAAAATTGTATATATATTTATTAATAGTTTTAAATGAGTAGTGGAAATAATTTATTTGAAACGTTTTTGAGTGATAATATGGATATTTATAATGACATGGATACACAGTATACCGAACTTCAAAACTCAAATTCTCTTGATATTCAGCATGATATACATATACATTTGAATAATTTGGTTGATGATATAAATCAAGAAGAATGTGTTTTGGAAAACAATTGTGCTGTTGTTTCATTTGAAGAAAAAAATAAACTGAAAGAACTTCTTGATAGATGGAAATTGGGATATTTAATACAAACTTGTCTGGGTAAGTTATAATTTAAATAACAGTTTCTGATATTTTATGCCTACATAAGATTTGTACTAATTTTTTAAATCAGTCCTGAAAAAAATGGAAATTTATAATTGTTCAAATTTTAATTACATTTCTATGATAGTAATTAGCAAATCTTACAGAAATATGACTTACCACTATAATGTATTAAAATATTTTATTTTACTTCTAGCCGAATGTGTAGATATAGAAGCATTAAGATATATAACCAAGGATGAAGTAATCCAACTTTTAAACAAGCATCCACTTGACACACGGATTAAGTTTATTCAGTATGTTAAGGAATGGCAAAAATCTGTATGAGGAAATACTTTGCAAGATATTTCAGCATCAAGAAAGCTATCAGAACCAGTGTCCATATCTTCTGAACTCACACAGTCTTTTAATCTTGAAAATATTTTATCCACAAATACACAGGGTGCAATGATCGTTAATTATTATTCATTGAATAATAATTTGAATGAATCTTGTCGAAATTTATTAGTGGATTTAATAATAGCCACTCTAGTTGATAAAAAAATATCTATGACCGTTGCTTTAGCCAATAATATAACTACAGTTATAGTTGAAACATTTACTTCAGAGATAAAGGTAAACTACACATTAATATATTATTACTTCTATAATTTTACTAAAAATATTATTGCTGAACTTAGCACATTTATTTGTTTGAAGGAAGTGTATTTTCTGAGAGATGCAGGGGCTAAATGTCCAAAAGGAAAGTTGTATTCTAAATACTTTAACAAAATAAGAAATTTAAAACATCATGGACTTGTGCCTCAACAACCAAAAGAAAAAAAATGTGTTGAACATGAAACTAGAATATCTATGGAATTAGACTGCGAAATAAGTAAATCTATTTTATATTATCTATACGATATTTTGTGTCCTAGCATAAACTTATAGTTTAAATTATTATTTATAGGCACTGAAAATGATATAGATATGATTTTAAGTAGCTTGAAGCATGAAGATTTGTCTTGGCCAGAAATTGAAAATATTTGGAAACAAACTACTGGACATAGATTAAAAAATTTCAAAGCCACAGATTTCTCTGCTACAGAATTACAAAAAACATGGCTTCAGTATAAAAAACCACTTGGTTATAAGCTTGTAAGTTGAAAGACATAAGTAAATAATAATTAATAACTAATAGATTAAATGGGTATACAAAAATCAATATTTAGGATAGTTGTTCAACTAATAATTACAAAAAAAATAATATGGACTTAAATTGATAACCTCAATACAATTTAATTCCTAATAAATTTAGTGTGTTCATTTTATCAAAAAAAAAAAAAAAACTTAAACTAAAACATTGATTTGTATATATTTAAAAATATATATATATTTTTTTTTACAGATTGACATTGATTTTAAACGATTGTATCAAAAAAATGTAACAAGTATGTTAAGCATGTTTGATACATCATTTTCTGAACTGTTGAAAATATTGAATGATCGAGTGAAAGATATTAATAGTAAAAAAATGCTCCAAGACTTAAATGAAAATGTTAATGCTTCAGAATGTAAGTATTAATGAGAAACATTTTTTTCCTTATGATAAATAAGATGAATACTCATGATAATCTATATTTAAAAAAATAAAAAATACTTATTTGGAGTATTATATGCTGCTAAAATCTAAGTAAAAATAATATGTACTAGTTTTGTATGTTATTCATCTTTGGATTTCTTCTAATATAAATATTATATATGAAGTAAAAAATTAAAACAAAAATCATGAACTCATAAACTTACAATTTACTTTAAGATGAACAATATCCAAAATACTAACAATTACCCTTTATCAATATTATTTTTATTTTTGTATACAATTATAATACTTAATGCTATAATATTAAAAGTTTTTTTAGTTTTACTGTTTACCTAAATACATATTTTCTTATGTTTAGGTTCTAAACATTCTGTGGTTATATACCTACTTCATGCTGTGTTTTTACCAACATCTAAAAACTCCTTCTCAGATTCAAATGGAAGAAAATGTACAGTTACATTTTCCATTAAGGATTCGCAAAATAGTTTTCTCATGGTAGCCAACATAGCTGTCGAACTTGAAGAAATGTTGAAGTTAAAAAAAAGCAAAAACAATCCAATTCAACCTTGTTTGTTAATTGTAGGCTCTGTAGTGAATCCAAGTCAAATTTTGGTATATTTTGATGAAATTAGGTATACATTTTTTTCAATAGTTAAAGCATTAGATATCTACATTAACATTTATCATGTATTCAATATTGAATATCCTATTGAATCATTAAATGTTTGGTTATTTCTCCAACGTTTTTTTTATAACATAAAATTAAAGTCAGATAAGCCAAGTCCTTTGATTAATCAAATTATATCTGAATTAAAATAATGTAATGTCTTACTATGTACAAAATAAAAATACTTTTTATCACCATTAATTAATTTCAAAAATTCCGTAAATCAAGTTAAAGTCTGTCATTACTGTAAAAAAGAGAATCACGTCATTAGTGAATGTCGTAAGAGAATATACAATGAAAAAAAGAAAAAAGAGCAGGGCGAAGCCTCGACTAGTAAAAACAACAATGTAAATCGTACCGTAGGCGAAATCGAAAATAATGTCAGAACTATTACATATATGGAAAGAGAACACGTTAAGTGCACCTCTACCAGTTTTGAACCTACCACAATAAAATTATTCGTAGACACGGGAGCCGATATGAGCCTCATTAAAATATCAGCACTAAAAAAAAATATCGTAATAAACGAAAGTAAAAAACGTACAATTAGTGGTATTACGGCAAACCCAGTAACCACCTTCGGGACATTAAAAACAACTATTAATATAGAGGGAGCGGATTTTTACGTCAAATTCGATGTCGTAGCTGCCGATTTCCAAATACCCGAATCAGGTATTATAGGCAGAGACTTTATCAAGGACAACCGCATAGTGTTAGATTTTAGTCGAGATATGTTTATGATGCCGCAATGTAAACCGCCTACAGCGCAATCCATAGTTATACCGCCGCGTAGTAATTGTGTGTTAGCTATCTCCGCAGACGAATTTATTGACCATAAATTAGTGACTATTAAAAACCAGGAATTAAATCAAAACGTTATAATCTCTAATAGCTTGAGCCCAGTATTAGATAACAAAATTATAAGCAATATAATCAACATTTCCGAAGAACCTTTTATAATCGAAGAATTAAACACTAGTAATTTGAAATGGGAACCATATCAAGAACAAGTATTAACTATTACCAATAACCAGGGGACTAGTGGGCGAGAACGCATTCGTACACTTACGGAACTTATTAATACCGACCATTTAAACGTAGAGGAACGTGAACAATTAGTAAATTTATGCATAGAATATTCTGACATATTTTTCTTAGAAGGAGACCAATTAACCGCTACCGATGTAGTAACTCATTCGATTAAAACACCTCGCTGTGTTAAACCAATTAATATTCGACCTTACCGGTTACCCTGGGCATACCAACAAGAAGTTGAAAAACAAATCACCGAAATGAAAGACAATAAAATTATACAAAATTCGGTATCATCATTTAATTTTCCGTTAGTAGTAGTAAAAAAGAAAAATTTAGACAAAAATGGAAAACCCAAATTAAGAATATGTGTGGATTTTAGGAAACTTAACGAAGTAACCGAAAACGAAGCTTATGGCTTACCCAATCTAGTTGAAATCCTTGACTCTTTAGGATCGTCAAACTATTTTTCAACACTCGATTTAGCAAGTGGCTATCATCAGATCTATATTGACCCGCAGGATACACATAAAACCGCATTTTCTAGTAAATCCGGACATTATGAATTTCTTAGAATGCCTTTTGGCCTTAGTTCAGCACCCGCAACGTTCACGCGAGCAATGCGCGCTGTACTAACAGGTTTAGAGGAAATGTGTACGGCATATCTAGACGACATTGTTGTGCATGGATCCAGCCTGCGGGACCACCAAGAAAAACTTAAACAAGTTTTTAATCGATTACGTTTACATAAATAAAATTACAACCTAATAAATGTTCGTTTCTAAGAAAAGAAGTATTGTATTTAGGACATGTAATCAACGAGACCGGGATTTCTCCCGATCCAAGTAAGATCGAATGTATCAAAATTATCCGAAGCCGAAAAATGCTAAAGATATTAAATCTTTTCTAGGTCTACTAAATTATTATAGGCGGTTCGTAGATAATTTCGCAAAAATCGCCAAACCACTGACCTATTTACTTAAAAAAGACGTAACGTTCTGCTGGACGGACAAATGCGATAACGCTTACGAAGAATTAAAAAATAAACTCATAAATCCACCATTGTTAACTTATCCAGATTGGGAGAAAGGAAAATTTAAATTAATGACCGACGCAAGTCAATTTGCTATAGGTGCAGTGCTATCCCAAGGCGAGTCGTCGCATGAAAAACCTATTGCATATGCTAGTAGAACATTGAATAAAGCAGAAACTAATTACAGCGTTATACAGAAAGAACTTTTGGCCATTATTTGGGCCGTAAAACATTTCAGACCGTATCTCTATGGTCGAAATTTTTCCATTATTACTGACCATCGACCACTTACCTACTTGTTCGGGTTGAAGGACGCTTCCTCTCAATTAATGCGATGGCGCCTCCAATTATCCGAATACGATTACGAGATCATTTATCGATCAGGGTCATTACACCCAAATGCCGACTGGTTATCACGCATACGCATGGTAAATAGCGAAACTAGCTTTGTAGACTTCGAATCACGAGAAAAACACGCTATAATAAATTCAAACTTTTCCGAGGTCGACGGAAGTATTTTAAACGCTACGCAAAGCGAGAACCTGTTCTTACCAATACCTAATAACGGAATTATCATAAGTCTAATAAATTACTAATAACAAAAAATTCCAAATTCCAAATCCAGTTTTCGACATTAGGAAACAATTTATTATAAATAAACGTGATGATCAATTAATCATACTCTTTGAAGTACCCAGTAATAATAAAGAACTCAATGCCCAAGCGTATTATAAAATAATCACTGACATTAAGGGGTTCTGTATAGACAACCAAATAGACAATTTTTCAACCATAAGAATGGAAGGCCTAACAACATTAACCAGTTTCGAAAGAATAAGGAAAATGTTTAAATACATTTTTAAAGAAATAAATGTTAAAATTATTGTGTATATGGAACAGGATTTTTCTGATGAAGAAAAACGATCGATCATTGCCGAATATCATAACACTCCATTAGGGGGACACTCGGGAGTTTCTAGAACTATTAAACGAATGAAATTAAATTACCACTGGAAAGATTTAAAGGGGAATGTAAAAGATTATATACGTAAATGTGACATTTGTCAAAAAACAAAATCGCATGGTAAAACTAAACAACCAATGATGATAACGACAACAGCTAATAGACCGTTCGAACGTATCTGTTTAGATATAGTAGGACCATTGCCCATCACTCCGTCGCAAAATATATATATATTAACTATTCAAGACGAGTTGAGTCGTTATGCTCTGGCCATGGCCCTACCTAGCACGGACGCAACAACGGTTGCACAAGCTTTCGTGGAATATTTCGTATGCATATACGGAATACCAAATTCTATATTAACAGACTGTGGAACTAATTTTTTATCGGGCCTTTTTAAACAAACATGTAAACTATTAAACATCGACAAACATAAGACCACTCCGTGTCATCCACAAACCAATGGCTATTTAAAACGATCCCATAAAACTTTGAAAACATACTTGAGGAGTTTCGTTGACAAAGACAATAGTTGGGACAATTTGTTATGTTACGCAATGTTCACATATAATACGACTGTTCACACTTCTACAGGGTTTACACCATTCGAATTAATTTTTGGGAAAAAACCTAATATACCGACCACTTTTCTCAAGGAACCCGAGCCACAATACAATTACGAAAATTACGTATTAGACCTAAAAAGAGTAATGCAAGAAACTCAAAAACTCGCACGGGACAATCTAATTGAAAAAAAACTTAACAAACAATATTATGATAAAACCCAATAGAAATACATGTGGGAGACAAGGTATTAATAAAAGAACAAAATAAAAGAAACACATTAAGCCGGAATTGGACGGGACCTTTCGAAGTCACACATGTGCATGGAAATGAGAACTTAACAATAAAGAAGGGCAGGAAGGATTATAGAATCCACAAAAATAATACAAAAAAATATTTTGAAACAACTTTATAATTTTTTTTTTTTATTTTTTGTTTTCCTAACACATTAAATTGTTTCAGGATTTTATTTACACTGACATTTTTTTATGTTGGCGTGAACACTCAACGATTTACTGACGACAAACTCTCACAGCAATCGGGTATCTATTACGAAAATCGAGGACCAATTAAAATAGTAACCACTTCTTGGGAATTAACCGCATACATTAACATAACAACATATGAGCAACGTTGGGGGAAAATTGACCAATTTATAAATGACACTGAAGTAATGTGTGCGTCAATTAAAAATAACGTAGACAACCACTGTGGGGACTTTTTACCATTTACTTTAAAACTTCTTAACGAGATTAAACATAAAAAAGATCTAGTATTTTCTTCAATAGGTTTCAAAACTAAAACCAGACGTAGCATCGTAGATAAAATAAGTAAAACGGCGCGCGACTCTTGTTCGGGTTATGCAACGCAGATTGTATGAACAAATTTAACACAATTATTAATCGATTTACGGGTACTAACGATAACCAAATTAAACTTATCGAGGAGCAAATAAAAATTATTCGTTTAAAACAAGATCAAGAGGATTTAAAAATTAAAAAAATAGAGATAACGTCAGACGACCTAAAAAATAAGACTACTGACCAGTTTATGAAAAATTACCTTTCGATTCATTTTAGTTTCGCAAACTTAGTACTTACTAAATACATTTATGAAACAAACACCCTTTTGGAAACAATTCAAATGGCTAGAGTAGGACAAATGCATCCAAGTTTGTTACCACCAAACGACCTTTTAGAACAACTAAGGGACATCAAAGTATCTTTACCATCAAGAACAGAACTACCAATCGAACTTGACTTAGTAAACGCTTATGAATTACTCAGACTCTCAGATTTGGCAGTATATTGTTCTGATAACAGAATTGTATTTATTATTACGTTACCTTTAGTATATCAAAATGAACTAACATTATATCATTTAATACCTAAACCTGTATGTAAACTAACAAACTGTATTTATATTAAGCCTAGTTATAACTTTTTAGCAATTAGCAAAACGAAAGAATTGTATACAACTTATGATCAATTTCACTACTCAGCATGTAAATCAGCTCATAATTTCCTTTTATGTCCTGCAATTAATCCTTTACATCCTAGAAACACAAGACCAATATGCGAAATACAATTACTACAAGATCCAGTTAAAGTACCTAAAAGTTGCGAAATACGACAAATACAGATAAATACAACTATTTTTCACAAACTTGAGTTTCAAAACGCTTGGTTATACGCATCAAGTGGAGAGACAGTCTTCGTTACTTGTGACTCCGATAAAGAATCAAGCAGCCATACAATAGAAGTAGTAGGTATTATACGCCTAAACTTAACATGCAAAGGATATGCAACACGAGATGTATTAATTCCAGGGAGAATTAATCAAGAATCTTACCCAGACTTCATCCCAAACTCAATGATAGAACCAGAAATGAAACTAACAAATTTAGTGACAATAGAAACCAAAGACATAATTAACAACAGAATGGACGATTTAAACGCAGTTTCAAATACACATACAGTTACTTACAATTTCTAAACAATAACATAAGCGATTTAGAAAAGCTTAAACACAAAATAACAATATATGAATATGTTTTAGTGATAACATTTTCCATTGGAGGTTGCGTAATTTTCTTTTGTATAATTAACATTTTTGCACATTTATTACAACAATACAGAGCACGAAGAAGAATGACCCGGTGTACTTCCGTAGTGTTTCGAAACGAACAAAATGTTACAACAACACCAAGTTCACAACCACCATTAGTCATGGAACAGTACAATGACGACCTAGGTGAACAATCAGTACCATTATACCCGAAAATGAAAACTTCATATTAAACAGCAAAAATCGGTGATTTTTGTCTTAAAGGGGAGGAGTGTAGTAATCCGACCATATTACTATTTTATTACTTTATTTTTTATTATCTTTGAGCTGATACTGTTTGCAATAATTTCATATATCCAATTTATAGATCTAGTATTATATTCTTGTTATATGAATGCGTAGAATTAAGATACGTATATTATTTATATTATTTATAGAGCTAGTTATATGAATATTTAGAAAGCTAATACGCATTTAATAATCGTGTCGTAGTAAACACGAAACTTGTGTTCCGGTTTACCATGACACACACGTATATTCGGGGACTACGTCCATGATTAGTTTTATATAAAAAGGTTGTGGTAGTATTAAGTTTCAGACATAGTTAAGCCTCAAGTACGCATAGACCGGTGGCGTTGTTCTATACTTAACAACACATCGGGCCAGTCGTTAATATTATTATTTTACTCTGTCTCAGTTAATAAATAACTTGATTTTCAAACTTATAAAAAACCGAGTTGTTTATTTACTACAAATTTCTTACGCTCTCCGAAGAAGATAGACGACAAAGTGGACTTCGTCGTTAAATCGTGTTGAGCCATCTACACCAGGACCGGCTCACTACATCGTGCTGTTTAGTGGATCAAGTGATATGGATATATTATTTAAATTAGGTATTAACCAATACCCGATTTTAAACATATTGTGCTATGATACACACGAAGGTTTTATTTACAATTAGAGGACTTACGTACCAGGAAACTTATCCATGAAATTAAATTGGGCAACTATGATAAGCAAGGAAGACTACTAAATTTAGTAGAAACGCATAATTTAATATGCAAGAAAAAACATAAAGTAACATACGCACACGACTCGTGTACGGATGTCAAATACACGAAGTGTTTGTTCGATTTCATAATAAAAGACTTCCGGTATAGCAATTTAATAAAATACTGTTAAAAGTTTTTTTTTGGGTTTTTTAAATGGGTTTTTATGCATACAATTATTTTAGATTCTGAACGAAGTGATGAATGTATTGATTTTACAATGGTGTGTGTTTTTTTGTTTTTGTGTCTGTGTACAGCATAACTAGTCGAAATAATGCTCCAATTTCAAACTATGGGGGTGGTTTCCGATGTAAAAGTGAAGCTACAAAAAGTAACACTAAGTTTTCCATAAGTTTACCTTCAAGTATCTATAGAGAAAACTCGAAGCATCATTATAGGAAAAATTTTAAGTGCGTTTGAATTTTAAATTTTTACAAAACCGCGTTAAATAACGGTTTAGCCTCAAACGATTTTTGATATTTGTTATTATTCAAAAAGTATAAGTCGTAGATACTTGAAAATTTTACCAGTTATTAAAATTCGCGTTTTCTTCACGTGATTTAAATTTCAAAATATTTTGACTTTTTTTGAGCTATTTATAGACAACTGAAATTTTCAATTTTTCTGAAAAAATATTTTTGAAGTGTCGATAAAATTTTTTGGCCCTATCAAAATACTTGAAAATTTAATACAAAGTTCCTCATAAGTTATTCTTATAGTGATTAAAAAATTATAAGAATACATAGGCACAATTTTTTTTAATTAGCATTTGAAGTTCAAATATTGACAAAAATTCGTCAAAACTATGAATACTTGGAAATTATTTTGTAGGTATATTTCATAAAAATTTTTGTATCAGTAGCTAAGAGTTAAAAATTTAATACAAGGTTTTTCATTAGTTTAGCTTACAATTATTATAAAAGAACCTAAATTTTGTTGTATTCAGGCCATTAAAACATAAACCACCTTTTTCACCAACCACTAGAAATTATATCCTAGGCTGACAAATCATCTTCGTTCAGAATCGTTTTTCGTATACAATGATAACTATCATTGGATTCAAATTTAACACTCCTATAATATATAATAATGATCCATACGGCACCTAATGTACAGCAGAGCGGTACTCACTTGCCCGCTTTTTTTCTTTGTATATATATATAATAAGAACAGAATTTCAAATAAAACATTTGCAAACATGTTTTTTTTTGATGCTTATACGGTATACTTTATTGTATTACAGTATGATACGGTTACTTTTGGGAATACAATTGGCAATGGCACAATTACATTACTAAGACAAACAAATACGACAAAAATCAGGAATATATTATGAGAATTTAGGACCTATTAAAATCGTAACTAATACATGAGATGTAGCCATTTCTCTGGATACATCCTGTTACGGGGAACAATGGACCGTTTTCGAGGATCGCCTAGAGAAAATTAGAAACATGTGTACCAAACTTACCAAGTGGAACTTACCAAAGTGTGAACCAATGTTAACGCACGCAACACTAATGAAAAAGAAATTATATGAACGTAGGGAGCTTTTGTTAGGATCTGTCGAAACACGAGCTCGTCGCGGCATTTGGCAACACGTTACACAGGCGGCACAGGTACTCTATGGGTTATGTAATGTAGACTGTATGAAAAAATTTGATTTTTCTATTCATAAATTAAAAGACTCTCAAATTGATCAAATAAATATTATAAAAGAAAATATACGGGTAATAAATATTAAGCACGAAATGGGCGAACAACGAATTACGTATTTAAATGAAACTGTTGAACAATTAATAAATATATCTAATACTTTATTGCCTAAAATAGAGGTTGATAAGATTAATAAACAATTTTTAATCATTAACCAAATTATGATAATACAAATGATGAGGGTAAACGCTTTAGTCGAGATTATACAAAGTGCAAGGTTAGGTCAAATACACCCTAGCTTAATAAATACCAAGGCTTTATTGGAACAATTTAAAGACATTAAACTTGTTCTACCTTTTTTTTTTTTTTTTTCCTTTTCACCGAGAACCAGGAGGGAACTACGTTAGTAATACTTCCTCCTGGTCCCCATCGTTTATTAATAAAGCAATACATAAACAATGGCATCGCTTGCAGGGACAGTCCCCCTGCTTGCAATGTTACAATCAATGTTATACAGCTATGTGGAGGGCTCTACCCCTCCTGTTTTGGCCGGTTGGCCTACAATACATTTAATCTAAAGCTAAGTCGGTTGTTGGTTCCCGCTTCCATCTTCGCGACCCAGCGTCATCAGCCAGCCGGTCTCGTTGTCTCGTACCTCGGTAGCCCTTGTATACTCTTTCATGCTCCGCCTCGCTGCACCCTTCGCTCCTCTCCTTCTCGGCACATCATAATTCTTGTGAAGAGGGAGTTGACTCTCTCCCATGACTTTTGGGAACTCAGCATGACGGCAGCTGTATTCTCCGGCGTCAGGTTATCCACTTCCAGGTAGACGCAGGCTTCCGTCCGCCATTTGTGCCAGGCGTCGCACTGGAACACGGCGTGTTCTGGGGTGTCTGGCGTTGTACCACATTGAGCGCACGCGTCTGTCGCCAGGTTGCAATATTTGTGCAGGTACGTACCGAAACACCCGTGTCCTGTCAGCACCTGGGCTAGGTGATATGACACCTCGCCGTGTTTCCTCTGATACCATGCGAGTACGTCGCTGATGATACGGTTGGTCCATCTGCCTTTTCCCGAAGTGCTCCATTTCTGCTGCCATTCGGTCAGCAGATTTCCCCTGGCAGCCTCCTTGCTGGTCCCCAGAAAGATGCTTCTCCTTTCTTCTGCCAGCAGCTTCAGGGGGGGCATACTGGAAACTACGGCCGCTGCGTCGTATGACGTCGTGCTGTAGCAGCAGGCAACCCTCAGCATCGTCCTCCTGTATGCCGACTCCATGATGGCCATTGCTTCGGCTGACATTTTTTCGGCCCATATAGGTGCTCCGTAGAGCAGCCGTGATGTCACCACCGTTGACAGCACGCGTCTGGTCTTTTGCTTGGCGCCCCTGAGATTTGGTAGAATCTGGGCGAGGTGTCTGCCCGCCTCCATCGCTCTTTTTGCCGCTAGTTTGGCGTGCTCCAAGAACCGCTGCCTCGGGTCGAACTGCACTCCGAGGTACTTGACGCTGCGGCTTGACGCGAAACTGTGCGGCGGAAATTCCACGGTCATTGTGTTGCGTACATTTCTGTTTGTGAAGACGATTGCTTCAGTCTTGTGCAGGGCGAGTTCTAAGCCGTTGTCGGTCATCCATGTCACCACGTCCTGGAGTGCCTTACCGAGTTTCTCCTCGAGTATGAAGGGTACCTGAGCCGTACATACAATGGCCACGTCGTCCGCGAAAGCAATCAACTCCGTGTCGCTGGGTAGCTCGATGCTCAGCAGCCCGTCGTACATTAGGTTCCACAGGTCTGGTCCCAGCACCGAGCCCTGTGGAACTCCGCAGCTTATATCGATGACGCTTGGCGCGGAGTCCGGCCTTTCGACTATTATTCGCCTGCCCGATAGGTACTGGCCGAGAATGTTTTGCAGATACTTCGGGGCATCGGTTCTTTCCAGGGCCTTGATGATGGCGGTCCAGGAGGCGCTGTTGAACGCATTTTGGACGTCCAATGTCAGCATGCCGACATACCGGTTGTACGCACTGGTACGTCCGTTTGCGTTGCGTATTGCTGTTTGTATCTTCGCCATGGCGTCCAGTGTGGATTTACCCTCCTTGAAACCATACTGGTTTTCGGGTTGGTTCCCAGTTCTCCGTAAGTGGTCGCGTAGTCGCTGTGTTAACAGCTTCTCGAATAGCTTGCCCATCGTGTCCAGCATGCATAGTGGTCTGTATGCAGACGGGTTATCGAGTGGTCTACCTGGCTTGTGTAACAGCACGAGTCTTGCCGTTTTCCACTCCGGCGGGAAGAAGGCGCTTCTTAAGCATCCGTTAAAGACCTCCTTGAAGTACCCCGGATGTGCTCCCACTGCCGTCTTGAGTACTTCGTTAGGTACGCCGTCCGGTCCAGGTGCCTTTCCATTCGGTAGGCCCCGTGCTGCTGCTTTTACCTCGGTCTCCGTGAACATAGCCCTTTGGAGCTCCTCTTCACTGATATTCACGGTCGTTCTCCCGGTTGCGGGCCTGCGCGGGAAGAGCGTGTCGACTATCGAGTCGAGGCGGCCCGGGATTTCAAGTCCTGGTATTGGCTTTCTGCGAGCCAGCCTCTTCATGACTATCCTATATGGAGTGCCCCATGGGTCGCTATCAACCTGGCCGCATAGTTCGCTCCAGTTCCTATCTTTGGCAGCTGTTATTTTCACAGACAGCGCTTTTCTCTGCTGCTTATAGGTTTCTTTTTCCCGTGTGCTTCCTGCCTCGCCTGCCTTCTTGCGCTTGCGGGTGTACGACCTCCTTGCCTTGAGGCAAGCCTTGCGCTGGTCCGCAATGTCGTCGTTCCACCAGAACGCTGGGCGTCTCTTGGATGTCCCGGAGACGCGGGGCATGCATGCGTCGCATGCTTCAGTTAACCATTTGGTGGCCTGTCTACACATGCTGGGAGCGTCGACGGGAGGGCTCGGTGCCCCGCTGTGCATTTTGTCCTTTAGCTTTTGACGGTCAAACTTGCTGTACGCCCAGCCCTTCTTTGCCTGCTCGCTCTGTTGGCCGCGAGTGGTGGTTATTTTAAACCCTATGTACATGTGTAGGCTCAATGATTCTT
Source organism: Aphis gossypii (assembly GCF_020184175.1). Taxonomy (NCBI): domain Eukaryota; kingdom Metazoa; phylum Arthropoda; class Insecta; order Hemiptera; family Aphididae; genus Aphis; species Aphis gossypii. The sequence continues at coordinate 39,008 of NW_026083316.1, forward strand.
CATCCATTACAGCCCAATCTGTTACATTTGCTATCGCCGCTTGCGTTGCCAGTGTCAGGTCGAGGTGCGACTCAGACGCGCCCCTAACAAATGTGGGCTGTCCGCCCTCGTTCCGGACGGCGAGACCTAGAGCTGCAATTAGGTCCGCCAAGGCTCGTCCTCTACGGTCCTCCCTGGGGCTGCCCCACTCCGGGGACTTGGAGTTGAAGTCGCCTGACACCACCACAGGTCCGGTAGCTGTCCTCACGCTGGCCTCGAGCCCGACCAAGAAGGCCTCGAACTCCAGGAATGTTACGTTTGGTGAGATGTAACAGCTGTAAAGCCTATAGCCTTTTATCTCCAGCCATCTGAAGCCAGGCGACGGTTGACCGATTGCATCGACCGAGATGTTGCTCAGAACGGCGATGGCTGCCCTGCCGTTCGCATCGGGAAACCATCTGTTGTCCTCCCCACGGTCGCGGTGTTGCTCGCAGATTATTAGTACGTCTGCTTCTTTTGCGTTGGCCGTTGCAAGCGCGAGGTCTTGCGAGGCCCTGCATACTCCAACGTTTATTTGGAGGACACGGATCATTTGGATGTGCTTTGGTCCTCCGTCGCTCCACCCGAGCGATATGATCCAGCGCTAGGCGTAGATTTGGACCTTTGCACCACCCTGGCAAAAGCACTTGCCGCTTGTTCAGCGGCACCGCAACTAACCGCCTTGTGGCCGGTCTCTCCGCAGCGACGGCAGCACTCAGTCCTGTCCGGGCCGGAGCACTCCTTCGCTGTGTGCCCGAATGTCAGGCAGCGGAAGCACCTTAACTTTGTGACGGCTATTCGGACCCTGCAGCTGACCATGCCGATCCGTAGCCGTCCCGCACTGACTAATCTCCGTGAGGCTTCTTGAGGAAGGGATACGAGGGCCAATTGTGAGCCACCGAACCTCTTCCTGAGGCTGACCACTTTGGTGTTGTCCTGGTCGATGTTGGCCGCACCTGCCACCGCTAGGCTGACTTCGCCGGTGTTGGTCCACTCGTCCAAGTCCAGTATCTCGACCAGTGCCCTCTGCTGGAGGGATTTCACCTGTACATCGGGTCCCGCCGACTTGGAGACTTCGGCTCGAACAGCTTCAATGTGCTCGGCATCTCCTCGGACTTCGATGAGCAAGCCACCGGACTTGGCCTGTCGCATGCCCACCACACTGTCGCCGGTGATCGCCTGGTCTACGCCACCACGTATCTTCCTGGCGAGTGCTGGGAAATCCTTGGCTTCGACGTTAACCAAAATGGCTGATGGTCGCGCTCTAGTCCGCGGGCGCGTGGTCGTTGGTTTTCCTGTTTTGGTCGCCTCTTGTTTCGGGTTCTGGTTTTTCCCCTTCTTCTTAACGACCTCCACCCAGGATCCACCGTCAGCAGCGTTGCCACCGCCGTGACTTTGTACCGACCTTATGTCGCTAACTTCCTGCCTAAGTGCCTTTACTTCCTGCACAATGTCCGCTAGCAGGGATTTTGTGCTGTCGTCTTCAGCCTGTGTAGCAACCTCTGGCTCTGTGTGGAGGCCTGCGTTGCTCGCCAAACCTCTTAGTTTTTCCGCCACGTTCTGGCGTTGTTTTAGTGCACCTCTCGCCTGGTTGTAAGCGGTCACGGCTTCAGCAAGTGCCGTCTGCACCGGTCTCGCCACATTCTTTGCTTCCCTCACTGCATCGAGTGCGGTGTTCAACCTTCTGCCCACTCTCTCCAGATACTCTTTCTCAGCGATTTCCGACGAGTCTAATAGTTCGCGCAGCTGCTCTTCGGACATTTCCACCAGATTTACGTCCACTGTTTGTGCCATCTGCGCCTTGTTGCTGCTGGCGAGGAGTTTGTCAGCGAGCGTGGATTTACCAGGTTCCGAGCCAGAACCCGACGAGGGTTGCATGGCGAGGGGGGGTGGGGGGGCTGGTTCCCCCGTTTGTTGCACGGGTGTGTGTACCAATGGGCTGAATCCGGAGGTATCAGTCACTATGTCGCACTGACCCTATCCTAGCTCGGCCCCCGGGGGGGCTAGAGCCTCCAAGGAAGCCTTTCCGATCAAGTGCGGGGGCCTAGCCCCGTTTGCCCGGTCGCAGCGAGTTTTGCCGCCCCTTAACCTTATTTCCCCTATATCTCAGCCCCTGGGGGGGCTGAAGGGTTCGGGTCTTCGGGGTCGTATCCGCAGCCGGCCTGGTAGGTCAGGGGGTTTTGGGAGGGCAAAATTTTTTTCCCGAGACTCAGACCAATATTTACCGAGATATCGCCAAAAAACGAAAAGCGTGGGGGGGAGGGGGGGGCTTATGTTCCCTATGATGGAAACGTAAGCGGTGCTCCCCGAAAACGTGTTTGCCGTTTGCCCCACTTCTATACGACGCGAATTTTATGACTTGCAGTCAAAATAAGTTTACCTCCATGGTGGAGGTAAGTTTGAATTTACCGCCAAGGGGCAAGTGACGCCGTCACTTGGGCGCCGACGCTTGGCCACACGCCGCAATTTGTTCCCCGTCACCGAGTCGGGTGAACGCACTTCTTCCCCGGTGAGAAACAGCTGTTTTAACGGAAATCCCGTTTTCACCACGGCGGCTTTGGGCGGCCGTGTAAAAGGATAGGGCGAGCCTTATAGTCAAGTTTACTCACTGAGTATTTGTCGGACCTTGAGGGTGGAGACGTCTACGGATTCGTCTCGGCGGGCCGGACGCGCGGAGCCACCGCGCGCGATCGTCCGACTTGCCGATCGCCTGGAACTTGGCCTCGAACCCGGTGGGCGGAGAAGCGGGTTTCCCCCGGAGCTAGGACGCCTAGCGCTGCGCGCGATGCACCGAACCCTTCGGGAGGGTGCGGTGGGTTTTAATCAGGCCGACTCAAAACCGACACCGGCCCGACCGCGCACTTTTTATCGAAGAAAAAAAAAAAAAAAGAAAAAAAACGGAAACCTGCGTAACACAGTAGCGCAGAGCAGCTATAAGATACTCGAAATTGAGTTTTCTCGGCGAATACTTGACCGATTTTCGCGCGGTTTGCACCGAACGCTTCAGGATTAAGTCCTGCGTCGATTGGTACCTAGGTCGCAAAAAACGGTCCACTATTTCCTCGGAAATTCGGAAGTTTCGCAGGAGCGACACAAAAACACGTCCGTACGCCACGACAGCCACCGCTGAACTAAACTTGTTCTACCTAGTGGGACCAATATGCCACTTGAATTAGAGACTCATAATGTCTATGATTTGGTGAAATTATCAGATTTGACGGTATATTATAATAGAAATAACCTTGTATTTATTTTAAATATTCCTTTAGTGTACCAGCACGATTTAAGTTTATATAAATTAATACCGTTACCGGTATGCGTTGCTGATAATAAAAAGAAATGTATGTATATTAGACCTAAGCATGATTTTTTAGCTGTTACTAAATCTAAGGAACTCTACTCGACATATGATAACTTTAACCCTACAATTTGTAAAACTGCTCACGAATTTCTAATATGTCCCGAAACACATCCATTGCACCCCAGGAGTATGAGACCTGTGTGTGAAATACTCCTGATGCAGGAACCTAGGGAGGTCCCAGAAATGTGAGATACGTTACGTGGAAATGGCTACAACAGTTTTTCATAAACTAAGACACAAGAATGAGTGGTTATATGTTACTAATAATGATTCAGTATTTGTCACTTGCGAAGAAGATAAGGAATCGAAAAATCACATATTAGAAGGAGCAGGCATTATCGCACTAAACGAAACTTGTCGCGAATATGCTAACAGAGACGTCCTTATATCCGGACGCATTGCCGGAAGAACACAATATACCGATTTCATTTCAACATCAGTACTCAAGGAGCCAAGCAGCGACAGTGGAAATGACCAGTTTATCAAAACAATGAAATTTCATCATGTCAAAACAAACCAAATGAGCGATTTGAATGATACTACAATCACGCAAGAGCAAGCTGCGGAACAACTACAACATAAGTTATTATACCAACAAATGGAATCAAAAATGTATATGGTTGTCGTTATTGGTATAACAACAATTATTGTTATTCTAGTAATCAGTTGCGCATTATCATTGTTATTGAAATTGGTAACAAACAAAATAGGGCGAAAACCATGTGAAGAACCACTCCAGCTAGAAGAAAAGTGGACACAAGTCAATACCAATGACTTGCCAAAGCTACAAAGCTATCAACAACTGAGCACTTTCACGACACTCAGTCACTTATTTAGTTTGTTACATGTATTTAATTTATATGCAATAAAGATGTAGTAAACCCAATGCACCTGCATTGTGTTGTACTATATTATATTAGGTTATATTATTAAATCATGTAGAAAATGTGTATTAATTTAAGTAATACACCTGCATTATAAGCAATAGGCCAGAGATCAGAAAAACATGTTCTTTCCGTCGATTGATTAATGTTAACTCAGCGGAAACACCGGGTGATACTTACGTAGGGCAAAGAGATTTAATTAAAATGATTAATAATAACTAGTCCCCTGTACGTCATTGAGAAATCATATAAATACGAGTAGAGGACTTAGTATTATTCAGAAGGTAGTTAACTCCAGTGTAAGACTATTGCTCGTCGTGGACTTTGTCACAGCCACATCGCCGCGAGTTTACGGTCAATCCCCAGTACTTATAATTTTACATAGCAGTAAGCTATTTTAACTTTGTTTTATGTTATTATTTAATATTTTATTTGTTCAAACTTAATAAAACATTTACTTCATTTCAATTAAAACAACAAGTGTTTTAATTTACAACATCTACCTTTCTCACAACAACTCAAGCTCAACCACGGAACGTGCTACGTCGTTTAAATAATTAATTGGTACGTAGTCGCAGTGTCCTGCACAGCGATCACTACAAAGACATACTTCGTTATTGAGTTTAACTTTCGTTCAAAATAACCATCTGAATTTAAATCTGATACTAGCACGCAACACTAACGTATACAGCCACTTTTTTCGGTGTATCAAAAATTTAACTGGAATTATTAATGCAAACATTTTTATGTCTGATGACGAACCGGCATTTTACAATGTATGGAATGCTGTAATGGGACCTGCAGGCAAACAGCTCTTGTGTACTTGGCACGTATTAAGGAACTGGGCAAAAAAATTAAGAAAGATTCACTCGAATGAAAAACAAAATATTGTATTCTAAACTTTAAAAGCTTTATTTTACGAAACAGACGAAAACAATTTTGTGATTGAGCTTCAAAAGGTATTAGATGATCTTCTAAATGATGAAGATAAAGCAAATTTCGGAAAGTACTTTAAGACTACATATTCACAGAGATCAGAAAAGTGGGCCTATTTCAATAGGAAACATGTTGGCATTAATACTGA
>NW_026083317.1:0-44641 GCF_020184175.1 Aphis gossypii
AACTGTATAATTTTTATTTTCAAAAAACATTTTTTTTAACCGTAGTGATTTAACAGATAATAGTACATTTTCTTTTTTGTAAGTAAGTGTGCAACGAATATGAGTAAAGTTTAATTTTAGATTTAGACCTGCAGACATTGGACGTTTTGGATGTTGAACGTAGGGACTACAGAGAAGTCTAACAAATATGTGTGATGCCCAACAAAGCAATTAGGCTAAATACTTCAAATAATTATATAAAACTGTTAGATTATTCTACATTTATCATTCATGTGGGCACATTTATAAATGCAATTTAACAAGGAATGGGCTACTATTCTAAAAATTAATTTGAGAAATAATTATACAATGTAGGCAATGCAGCTACATTGTCTACATGACTAAGTACATCATAGACGTGTGCAAAGTGTAGACTTAAGTCGCAGGGTATGTGGCTGATGAAATGTGTTCCTCGAAAATATAATTAACATTTATTTTTCTAACATTTTATTATTAATAATATTCAATCTTTATAATAAGATTGGCGAAGCGATAAATTTTATGAGGCATACTAGCTGGGCGATAAGTAAGAAGTACCAAAAATAATAGATTTTTCAATTGTTTTTTTTCTTTGTTTAAAATTAAAAACATGTTTTTATAAAGGCGTGTTTATTGAAAAGCATATTATTATTATAATTTAATAATTCTTGTCACATAATATTAATCGTAGATCATAATTACAAAATATTTTATAACTTTTTTTCTTAAAAATAATGTTGTTTAAAACGAAATTTTGTTTATACTATGTGATATGTCCCCTGGAAAAATCTGCTGCCTAAGTACCTATGATTGCATATCCCTTGCGCACGCCTATGTGCTTGGAAATTAAAGCTGAAAACTTTAGTGCGAGAATGATAAAATGTTCCTGATTCGAATTGAAAAACATATCTATGTTGATGTTTCAAACCTCAAAGTGTGTTAAATGTTAATCAGGAACGAACGCATGCAAAATGTCTGGTAGTGGTGAGGTATGAAAAAATGTCAAAAATTACTAAAAAAAAAAATGTAATATTGTTGTATATTATTATATTAGAGATAGGTACATAATTGATATTTTGCGGGAAGGTTAGCCGTTAACGAAACGATCTGCGACAAATAATTATTATCCTAAACTCGTGAATATGGCAACACCATCTAGCGACCAAAAATAAAGCGAATGACAGTTGAGGGTGCATCGTGAACATTTCACGTCTTCACGAGTTGTACGATAGAGGTAGATGGCGCTGTCATTATATTCGGGACGCGCGTCACCAAAATACCCAATACGATATTATTGAAGGTTCGTCCATAAAAAGAAATATGAAAAAATTACTTTTTACTTTTTAGAAAACGAGATAAACGTCTCGTTAACGTTCTGACCATTATGGTTTTCTAGATCTTTGTAAGAAAAATGTAATAGCATACCGTTTTTTTCGGTAAAAAATGGTACCTATAATATAATAATGTGATTTTGTAATGACTAATCTTTTTCAATACCTACCTATAATATTACTATACCTATTATTTTATGTTAAGTTTAATTACTTAAGAGTTAGGTATGAAATATGACATACCTACCTATAGGTTCAGAAAATATTAATAATTTGGTAAAAAGGTCTTATATCTTTTATAGGTAGATACAAATGAGTAAAGGGTCTAATAATTAATAGTTAATACGAATAATGTAATGATTCTTTTGGAATGTGTGTGATAGAGGGGGTTATAGGATGGAGTGGCATTGACTTTTACTTTAGTGTAGTCGGTTTTAATACCTAAGTATATTTTGGGTTGTCGGTGCTTCAAAAACTATCTATGTAGATCGGATGTGTCGTGTTAATGTGTTATTGGTGATGCTTACCTATTTTATTGTTACCACTCACTGGATTCATCCGCATTAAACACCAAACTTTCAATAAATGCATTCGTGAGGGGGGTAGCAGAGACGTCGATGTTTCTGACATTGATCCATGAAGTCTCCATACAATCCTCTGAACATTCTTGGACGATGTGCAGTACCAGAACTTCATCGGCAGCTGACTTATGCTGCAGCCTGCAGGTCCGGTCTTCAGAGCTTCTATCGGACGATAGGAAACATACTGTTCTGCAAAGAAAAGGACGAAAATAATGAAAAGATTCGGGAGCCGAGGGCAGGGTATCATATTATATGCACATCGGAGCCAATTTACCAACGTTGGTAGGTGGCAACGTATTAACTACAATATTCTAGGATGGAGGACAATGGAAATCGGGTTGTCATAAGCCAATTTAGGTATTACCTCGTTGTAACTTATAATGAGATCTGTAGACCAAAAGTCACCATTGCAATGGTTTTAAAACAATTTGTAATTTTTTTCGTGCACCCCATTCATTGAACTCAAGTATAGACAGTAGGGGACTACCCTATAAAAAAACCAATTCATTATCACCCTATTCATTATTGAGTGGTTACCTAACTGTTGTTAAACATTGTGATTCAATAAAAGTGATGGCAAGCGTGCATGAATGTGGGTGTAGTGACGTTAACATAGATCCCTCATTGTTGTAGATTCAAAATGTGGGAAAAATGTTAAGATGTACGTAAGTTCCAAGCGTTGATTCCGCTCGTCGGTTTAGTGTAAGAAAAATATTGAACACAATTAATGAAGTATACCGTACACGTAATCTAGCCCTCGAGTATAAATTGCAGCTGATTAGTGGTTACGTAAAAATCGTAAAAATTTGTAATAATAATAATATTGTTGTTATTACAGTAATTTCGATCACGCATTTTTGTTGTTATATTTATTTTTTTGGCGTAAAAAGAATAGGGACAATAATGTAAATAGAAGATTATTCAATATTATAATAGTTATTATAATAATATAATAGTTATTATACGCGTGGTGTGCTTCATCGTCTTCTTGGATGACGCGCTTCGTGTTTTACTCTTCGTTGGTGGATATTAATTAACATAAAGTTGTTAATTAATATGCATGTGTGACGGTCTGAAATGTGCCTCTTGATGCACGCTATCTGGTGTCCGTATTTGGCGATAGTCGTCGGAAATCTTCGCTTGATGGTTACGATTCGGTCTATCGGCGGCGCGTCGGTATTTGGTGGCGGCGTCGGTTTGTTCGCGGTTGCACGCAATGGTGCGCGCGAGTAGTATCTCATATAGGCACTACATTACGAAAATATAGATGACGTGTACTTACTGTCTCGTTACATACTTAATCACACATACAATAAACAAAAAATACAATTAGTTTAAGTCTGGAAGTGCATTAAACTATTCATCCAAACCAAATGATAAAAACAGTTTTATAGAGAACTTAAAAAAAAAATTTACACATATGTGCTAGTTGCAGCAATAATAGATCTTTTTTTGAAATTTTAGGGTATTTTATTGTAAAGGCTTATTATATTTACTATAAGCGTAAAAATCGGATACCGCCTAAAATTGAAAGATCATCAAAGGACTTTCCAGAGAAACATGATTATGATATTACCATTTATTCTGACGATAGTAATAATACTAAAGTTACAACTATTAAAATTATTATAATTTAAATTATCTTCTATGTAGTGATAAAAAAGTAATATTTTTTTTATTTGTTATTATCTATTATTTAGTAGTTAGTACCAAAAAAAGGATACAGTTTTTTTATTTTTAATGCTTTTTCTATGACACAATACAATAAAATACATGGTATAACTCATTGTTTTATTTAAAAATAGAGGATTTAATGTATGATAATAATATGATATGATATGTTTGTAAATTGTTAATATTATTTTCATAACGAAAAATCTTCTTACTTTCAAGTAATCTTTATGTAATACTTTGTACACTGATTCACACGTTTCAGGTAGGTATAATATACCCAAGAGCTTGTGGTGATATAATAGTTGAAAATTTAAGGTCTTCGTAACTTCTTCCCGTAGCTAAATATCTGAGCGTTGCTGTCAACCTTTCGTGTGGGGAAATAGATTTTTTCATAACTGTATCTTTTTTTTTAATGAATGGTGTCACTAGGTAATGAAAAAAGTTGAAAGTACGTTTCTTCGTCCGTTCGCAAGTAATTATGCCAGTCTTTTGGAAACAACTTGAGTTCGGTCAACAGATTAATGTGAGAATATTCGTTTCTTTTTTGTAACCAATTTTTACACCACAGTCTACGTTTACGTTTTTTAATTTTATTATTTTTCATGGCTATCAATGCCCGATAATTCTTCTGTCAAGGAAGCCATTACTACGAATTGAGGATTCCCCTCCGTCTCTCCACTGAGCGGACAACTCACTTGCTTCAACAGACAAAGAAAAAGCAGATATTCTAACTGAAAAATTATCGGGCGTTTTCAAACCACATCTCATTCGTACACTAGCACCACACATGTCGTTAGTCATGTAGTCTCTTTGACGCGGTCCCGCGTAACAGCCATTTGAATTCAAACGGCATTTACGCGGAAAGCCGCTAATTATTACTTTTCTTACCAACCGCCAGGTGACGACGGACGACACCGGTGCGCGATAACAGCGCGCGGACCGGTCGAACCGCCGACACCGCGAACCGGACCAAGGCTCAGCAGTCTTGTGATCCGCGCCTTACGCTTACCACCTATTTAATTTTCCCCGTCGTTTGTTTTCTTTAAAAACCACCAACGTCACCACGTTTTGGCACGCCTCGTTTTCTTCTTGAATATCTTGTGCACAGTGTCAGTTCTTTTTGTTACATATGCTTGGCTCTACAAGAGCAGACAATCATTCAGTCTGTCCTCAGCCTTATACTGCTTCTCACGTCTCAACCGTTCTCTCGCAGTTTTTATATTTTTTCAGTGTTTAATATTTTTATAAGTGATGGCTGGATCAATCGCTGACAACTCTGCCTTGTATAAAAAGAAGACCTTTACTTATGTGCCACCGACACCACCAGCTGAACTCATCGAATCTACTAGCTACACAGTAGACTTTGCATCCCGTAGGTTTGTACATATTGGTTTTGACCCGAGTGAAAAATTACAAGTCGTTGTTCATTTATTAACTTCATCGCGGTACGTGCATATTACTGCAGATTTTATGAAAAAAAATATTCGGGTTCATGGGGCATATCTTGTCGTTCATATCAGACACACCACAAAAATATAAGCGAGTTATATTTTATGAAGACGAAAAAATGAAACTATCGAGTATGATGTACAGCGGAGAAAATGTGTTGGTGATTGAAACAAAAAATCGTGATGGATGTAGAGTACTGCTGAATCGGGGCGACCTTCTTCGACTTCAATATCTCGAATGTTCTATTTTCGAGAGCATCGTGCAAAAAGAAGTATTCACCGGTCTGTTGATTATAAAACAATATGAAGAAATTGTCGAGTACCTCGACAAGAAATGTAGACAGCATAAATCACCGCCGAAAACTGTTGACGAGATGGTAGTTTTCATTAAGAACATACAAGACGATCGAGTCGTTAAATCTATACCAAATTTCTCCAATCAAATACAGGTGTGTGCAGCTGAACAGTTAGCTGAATCATTGTTACACCAGAGGGCAAACAACTCGCATGAGGTAATTAAAAAATATATTATTATTCCTTAAACAACAATTATTAAATATTTTTTTTAAATTTTAGTATTCCAATGAAACGACGGTCAACCGCGTTTCAGGACCGCGGCAAAGAGACTCCATGACTAACGACATGTGTGGTGCTGGTGTAGGAATGAGATGTGGTTTGAAAACGCCCGATAATTTTTCAGTGAGAATATCTGCTTTTTCTTTGTCTGTTGAAGCAAGTGAGTTGTCCGCTCAGTGGAGAGGCGGAGGGGAATCCTCAATTCGTAGTAATGGCTTCCTAGACAGAAGAATTATCGGGCGTTGATAGCCATGAAAAATAATAAAATTAAAAAACGTAAACGTAGACTGTGGTGTAAAAATTGGTTACAAAAAAGAAACGAATATTCTCACATTAATCTGTTGACCGAACTCAAGTTGTTTCCAAAAGACTGGCATAATTACTTGCGAACGGACGAAGAAACGTACTTTCAACTTTTTTCATTACCTAGTGACACCATTCATTAAAAAAAAAGATACAGTTATGAAAAAATCTATTTCCCTACACGAAAGGTTGACAGCAACGCTCAGATTTTTAGCTACGGGAAGAAGTTACGAAGACCTTAAATTTTCAACTATTATATCACCACAAGCTCTTGGGTATATTATACCTACCTGAAACGTGTGAATCAGTGTACAAAGTACATATTACATAAAGATTACTTGAAAGTAAGAAGATTTTTCGTTATGAAAATAATATTAACAATTTACAAACATATCATATCATATTATTATTATACATTAAATCCTCTATTTTTAAATAAAACAATGTGTTGGATACACAATCAAATTTTAAATTCGGCGCGCTGCATGCGTTCCGAATTTGTTGCAACGTTGTCACCCTGCTGCTCCGCCGACGGAGTCTACGCAAACTGGACTTTGTACTATGAGGAGGGGACGGGTACTGTCGCGGTCTAGCCGTTGGTCGCCGACACCCGCCACCGCCGCTTTTGTCGTTCACCAGCCGTCTTGGCAAATTGTCGTATCTTTTTCTACGACCCGGTGCGCCCGTTACCGTTATCCGCCATTATTTTCTATATTTTTTGTCTTCGTGCACCCGAGCCCTCGCGCTCATTTAAAGTTCTCGCGAGTGTTTTCCGCGACTTGCTTTTGGCCGCCTGTGCCAATCGACGGCTCACTTTTTCGTCCGTCCGTTAATCGTGTGTGACTTGTGCACTGCTCGTCCACAAACCACGCGTTCCGCCCGTCCATTTCAAACGCTGTGCGAACCGTACCGTAACCGTCGTGGTATGATTTGGTACCACGCGCTGTGCACCCGGTTGCATCGTCTCAACCCGTTCGTGTCGTCACGTACGTGTACCGAGTTTTGGCCCCTGCCGCCGAAGATCACATCGTCATATTGATTTTCGTTCTTGTCCATCTCCTTGCTGGACGTCGTTGTTTGTATCACCCCGCCGTTATCACCTGCTATCAACCTCGCCGTATCAGGTCGTACACACGCTCATATCATTGGTTATTATTTGTCGGCACATCCGACGTGTTTTTTTTGTATCATTATCAATTTCGATTGATTTTATTATTCGACGTCGTCCTCGACGCGTATTGTATATTATATTTGTATTATTTCACCGATCGGTTTGGGATCGCGTGACTACTAACACTAGTTTTTAAGCTACCTTATTTTGCAGCATATTATAATAAATTGTTCCTTACCTTTTCATACCGTGAACACTGTTCTTGTTAATTAGCCTTTCACACATCTTCCTATTCTCAACTTTTCAAATTCCTGAACCTGCCCTAAATATACAGTCCACTTTCTCCCTTCCTACAGGGTTATCGACAGACCACCAACGACGGAGTAAATCTCACACGAACCGGCACTTGTAGGCAGCTTCCAGCGCACACACGCGCCTACACGCGTCATCCGGCTTGATGTGATCATATTCATGTTTCTCTGTAGAGTCCTTTGATGATATTTCAATTTTAGGCGGTATCCGATAATTACGCTTTTTAATAAAATACGATAAAATTTCAATACAAAGTTCTATTGTTATTAAAACTAGCAAATATCTGTAAATATTTTTTTCTAAGTTCTCTTTAAAACTGTTTTTATCATTTGGTTTGGATGAATAGTTTAATGCACTACCAGATGTAAACCATCGTATTTATTGTTTGTTATAAATGTAATTATGTGACATATCGTAACAATTTCTGTTTTTAGTGCGTAATATGCATTTTAAAGGCTGAAAAAATAGAAACTAGTATTAGTTGAGGAACTCGATAACAATTTGATTTATAAAATATATAGTTTGTACTGGAATACTGGATGAATTTTAAATAAATTGACTAAAGTTATACGATACCTTGCCAGGGGTCAATCGGTTAAATCCAACTAAATGACGTGGTTCTAAAGTAAACTCTTTACCTATAATAATAGATAAAAATTATAAAATATTAATACTATGTTATGAATGTATTTCTGAATACCATCATTTAGTAATTAAAACATTGAACTAGAGATAAAGAAGGACCATAGTCACAAACAAAACTCCTTGGAATTTTGTATCGATACATAAATCACCTCATGCTTAAAGCGTTAAAAAAAGATATGAAAGTCCAGCAGAAAATATAAATATTTTAGTGCTTAATTTATGTTTTTATAAAATATTGTTTCTATTGTATTTCAAAAATTTTGGTGTTGGCGCATGAAGTGCTCACAATATTTAGAGCAGCTTGGGCGCAACCTAAGTAATAGAATATATTATATACTTGTTGGCTCGCCTCCAGCTTTAATAATAACAGATTAATGGGCCTTAGCGGCCAGGAGGGTAGGCAACTTATTGCAATACCGTCCCATGAATACAATAAAAGACAATGGTTGTATTGTATTACATAAAATTTGTATAATAATAATTTGACCACTTGGTCCAACAAATGAATAAAATAGTTACAATATATCAGAGACAGTGGGGTAATATCAGTCAACTTATTAATATCATATAACAATGGTATACTCAAATAATATTAATAATAATAATAATGACCCGTCGGTCAATGACTAGTTATAATAAAATATGATTGAATATGGTGCACCATATACCCTTGGGGTTATGGCGTCTTGAGGTGCCGGGATCCGTATAATAATAATCAGATTAAATACAATAAAAAGTACAAGATTGATCCCGCACACACTCAAGAACGCCGCTAACCTCAACACGAAGAAACGAAGAACACTCACAATACACACTGCTACAGCGGACACACAACTCAACAAACCACGAGAAACACAATCTTCTGCTGGTAATCAATGACCGCCCTAAACTAGGGGAAAAACAATTAAATGATTGGCAATAAATGCGCGAACGATATTTACCTAACAGAAGATATCACAAAACACAAGAAAAACGTGGTTTGACAGCTGCAGCAGGAACAAGAAAAACAGTATGGCGCGGGCGCACGGCTTGCTGGATCGTGGACAGCGGACAAAAATAAAGTGCACGAATTTACATATAACGGACAGGAGAACGAAGAAACTCAAAAGAACGGTCTTTCAGTGACACCACACTAAAACAATAAACAATGGAAAAACTAGAAACTTTGTGACACTGAAAGCATGACTAGATGAAAAACTTAAAGTTTTGAACATAACCGAATATAAGAAAACATTGATAATGATTCCACAGCTGGCCGGTCGCACACAAACGCCTGATAAGCGTCAGCCGACGAAGGCTGCAACTGTGGAACGCACCGTTACGTGCACACGAAAACGATAACAAAACGAAACGAAACGGAACATGCTACATTGAATACCAACAATACTAGATCAAAAAAAAATAAGAAAACTGTGGACTGTATAGTTGTGTTAAATACTGTTGGTTGTGGGGTTGGTCAGCCTGCTACAAGGCCGGAGGATGCATGGTACTGATGGAACGGTCGAGTCAGTCAGTCGGGTCCGGTCCATGCGTCTCTCGGTCCTCGGTAGTGAGTTGTGATGTTATTTGTAATTGGATTCTTTAATTATGAAATATAGAGTTGTTTTTATAGCATTGTTGTGTTTTATAATTCATATTTAATAAATCAGAAGTGGGATACGAGGATCCGGTATCACAAGGTGGATTACGTGAGTGAACGTGTTGTTCGATCGGTGTCGAACACGTGGATTGTAACGGACGTGCGAAGAGATTCCAGACGTGTCGACCTGAGTCAGACGTACGAATCAGCCAACGTTCGCTACAGTTACAGAATATAATAAGCAAATTGACGGTCGTGTAAGTATTCTGGTTGCCGGTGTGAAATATTTGGAACACGTGCGCCAGTTACAACGGACGTGATCAAGCGAACGTTGAGTGGAACGAGTGTCGCATACAGTGGTGAAACGTCGCGAATTGGAGGTTAGTCAAGTGTCGTGTCGCAGAAGTGTCACAAGCCAACCAATTACCGCGGTATGTTATCAACTGATAATGATGGATAATGATAACGAGATAGGATCGAAAGATCAACAACAACAGATAAAAGCGCCGACGTATAACCAATTGACAGCGTTGGTCGAAGATTTACGGATACGTTTGCGAAATGCTGAACAAACTACAGTACAAGCGAGAAGTGATTCGTCGGTAAATGGTACGGATTCGACGAGATGCAATGAGATTCGCATGTTCACAAATTTGGACCATTCCGTGAATGTGTTTACGGGTAATGAGTCGAATTACGATGCGGCTGACTGGATACAATCAGTTGGAAATGTGGCAGACCTGAATGCTTGGCCGGTTGCATACAGAATGCAGTTCGTAAGGGCAAATGTAACGGAAGCGGCACGAGATTGGTTCCTGTATAGAACATTCGCCGACTGGGATGACTTTGTTAAACAATTTCGTACTACGTTTGTGCGTAAGATGCTGATCTCAGACTGTTGGGACGCGTTGAAGAAGCATAATTTTCCATTGCCAGATATGCATGAACAGGTCGAAGCATTGTCAACGGGTAAGTACTTTGTACAATTGGATTTGGCTAATGGATACTTGCAATTGCCACTAACCAAGGACGCTCAGAAGAAGACGGCATTTGTCACGCCCGACTACACGGGACAGTTCACGTGCTTGCCATTTGGACTCGCAGATGCGCCTGGAGAATTCACAAGGCTGATGCACAAGGTGTTGGGTAAGTTGCGAAATACGGTTGTGAAAAACTACTTGGATGATTGGGTCGTCGATGCAACAAATTGGACCGAGATGTTGGGAAGATTGAAGCAGGTGCTGATGCGATTACGGTTCGCCAATTTGACTCTGAAACCGGCCAAGTGCTCACTGGGAGCTAACTCCATAGAATTTCTGGGTTTTGTCATTGGTGGAGGAACAATATGTCCAGGGAATGCGAAGACTGGAGCGGTCCAGGGGTTCCCAAAACCGAAGGATGTGCACGAAGTACGCAGATTTCTGGGGTTAACTGGTTTCTTTCGGCGTTTTGTGGAGAACTATGCTACAGTGGCGTTGCCATTGACGAACTCAACTAAGACTGGATTGACGTTTGAGTGGCGTGAACCACAGCAGGAAGCGTTTGAAAAACTGAAGAACGTTTTAGTAAGTAAACCAGTGATGAAAATGTTTAATCAAAACGCATTCTCGACAGAGGTACATACGGATGCCAGCTCCGTTGGAGTAGGGGCAATGCTGTTGCAACGAGACAAGGACGGAGAAGCACCAAAATTAGTATATTGTATCAGCAAAAAGTTGACGGAGGCCGAGTCAAAGTACCACTCAGGGAAATTGAAATTGATGGCGGTGGTATGGGCGGTGAATAAATGGCGGAATTTACTAATAGGTATCAAATTTAAAATATTTACAGATTGCCAAGCATTGATCTACCTAAGGGCTCATCGAGCTCTGAGACCCCAAATAGCTAGATGGCACGATCTGTTACAAGAACATGATTATGACATACAACATCGACCAGGTACAAAGATGGCGCACGTAGACGCACTGTCCAGGGCACCAGTGACGGAGAGTGGCGGAACGACACTGGATGATGTGTTAACGGACAGACTGAGCGTATATGTGACTATGAGCCAGGAAGAAAAGGTACTGATGGCACAAACAAATGACGTAGACATCAAAGAGATAATCGAGATATTGAATAGGCCAGCGAACGAGAGAACCAAGTCAGACAAATCCCGAGCTCAAGGGTTTGAATTGCACGGCCAGCTACTATATCGAATATATAATGGGAAAGAACTGTTTTTTATGCCCAAGAGTATGCGTAAGAGCATAACAGTCGGGGCACATGATCTGTGTGGTCACCTGTCGGTGGAAAAGACGGTGAAACAAATTTTACAAGATTACTGGTTCACGGGAATGAGGCGTTATGTGAAAAGACATGTGAGCATGTGTATTGAGTGTTTGATGACCAAGCGACCAAGAGGGAGGCAACCAGGGCTATTGCACCCTATACCAGTAGGACGGCGACCGTTCGACATTATTCACATGGATCACATTGGACCGTTTTGACAACAACAACAGGCAACAAGTATATACTAGTCATAGTTGACAATCTTACAAAATTCACATGTTTGTTTGCAGCGAAGGATACAAGTGCAGATGGAGTAATAGTTGGCTTGATGTTATTAGTACAAATGTTTGGCTTGCCAAATCGAATAGTGACCGACAGAGGGACTTGTTTTACCGCCAGGAAGTTTGAAGAGTACTGCGAAGAGAAAGGTATACAACATACATTAAATTCGACACGGAGATCACAGGCGAATGGACAGGTAGAACGTACCAATAGTGTTGTGCTGTCCATGTTACTCACGCAGGTGACAAGCGAGGACGAATGGGACAAATGGCTGCCAGATGTACAAAGGCAGATTAACAACAGCGAGAGCAAGGTAACCCAGAGAACACCCTTCGAGCTGGTACACGGTTATCGACCACGTTTTGGACTGGGAAGGACAAGGGTACTGTCATGGACTGTGGACGTTTGGACTTGTCCAGATGAGTTATGGGAGGAAGCCAGGGAAGCTTCGGAAAAATCCAAGGCAAGGATGAAAGATAACTATGACCTACATCGTCATGACAACACAAAATATGTAGTTGGAGAAATTGTTGTGATGACCACAGTGCCTACTCATACAGGGCAATCGACCAAGTTACAGAATAAGTATAAAGGGCCATTGACAGCCACTGAGGTATTGCCAGGAGACATATATCGTGTTGCCCAATTACAGGAAGACCAGAAAAGGCTGTATACTACGACAGCACATGTCTCTCAACTAAAGTCTTGGAAGTTGGAGGAAGAACTGGATGAGACAATGAGTAATGAAGGGGATGGAAGCCAAAGTCCGATCAATACAACCAGTAGTGAAGAAGAAGATGATGAGTTGCTACCGGTACAAACAGACAACAACGCTGGAGTTAGGAGATCATCTAGAGCACGCAGGGAGCCTTATAAGTTGGTGGATTATGTACACTGATGATGTTATAAATTCTTTAAAATATTGTATATATATATTGAATATGATGTTATAATTTGTTAAATTGTCTGTTCATTGAAATTAGTTTGTATCATTTGTTTTTTTTTTGTTACTATGGTTTAGTTCATACTAGTAGGACATGATCATTAGATGTGTGCAATGAGATACCTACGTTGACTGTCCGCTTTATATTTTGTTTGGTTAATTTTTTTTATTTTTATGTTATAATATGTAAGATGCTATGGGGCCATAGCTAAGTCAGGAAGGCCGAGTGTTAAATACTGTTGGTTGTGGGGTTGGTCAGCCTGCTACAAGGCCGGAGGGTGCATGGTACTGATGGAACGGTCGAGTCAGTCAGTCTTGTCCGGTCCATGCGTCTCTCGGTCCTCGGTAGTGAGTTGTGATGTTATTTGTAATTGGATTCTTTAATTATGAAATATAGAGTTGTTTTTATAGCATTGTTGTGTTTTATAATTCATATTTAATAGTTGATTATAGTGTATATTTAACTTAATACAATAGTAATAAAAATAATAAAAATCACAGCCAGTAAAAATGTATAATAATATATACATAACAGTAGTATAACAGTAGCAAATATTATAATATGCCTTAACGGCTATTAGAACATCTTAATAATGTAGTATATAATAATAATTCAGGACCCGTCGATCACACTCACACAAATATTTGGTCGACCAATACTCACATAACAGTTGAGACACATACCTGGTTTTACACCCACGCTATCGCACCAGGGCCTGTATAGTTATGTCAAATAAGTTACAATAAAAAACAAATTGACCCTGCGTACGGGCGAATGTGTGCTGACAACTGTTCACGAAGACTTCATAACAATAAAACACCGAATGCAGCCGGTACAGGATCTCTAGTATACACTACTGTCCCCACGAGCAACGAGGTACATCAAAACACGTTGAATCACTACACAAATCGCTGGTAATTTTGACCACCCTAGACTGGGGAACACCGAACAACAAATTAGTGATGGCAATGAAAATGCACAGAACGATAATTACCAGACGATGAATTCACAAAATCATAACAACGTGGTTTTGGAGGACTGCAAACAGAACATGAAACTGGTGTTTTATGAACAAGCTGACTGAACAGCGGACTAAACTGAAGTGGTTTTAATTCACAACTGACATGCAAAAGAAAACTAGATGAACGGTCTTTCAGTGTCACCACATTAAACAATAAAACTGGTAAAACTAAGACCTTTTTTGATACTGAAAGCATGACTAAACGAAAAGTAACTTTGAAGTTTTGAACATTAACGAATCTTTGAAAACATGAAGTTAGACTGAAGGTAAAAAACAAAATTGTTATCTGTTCTTTTCATAGTATAAGGTCTACGATTCTTTTTAACTTTTTTATCATTTATTAGTTGTTTATATTGTGTTTTTTATCCATCATGTCTTATCAACTATAAAAAGTCATGGAATAATCAAATAAACATTATTTTTTTCTTCAAAGATACTGGTTTTTGCTTATCAGATGTAAGTTGTCTTCCTCATTTTTGCTAAAGGCGTCATAGACCCCTTATACTCATAGACGGAACAAGCTAGTAGTTTCCGCGGTAAAAGGTGGCTGCGCTGCACATGTTGTTCTATACTTCTGCGCATGTGCGTAGGACAAACCAGGTTGAGCATAAAACGCTTATTATTACCGTATCGTATTATCATATTTCTATAAATAAGCATTTTAACTTTTAATAAAAATATGTATTTTTGAAATATCAAAATCAAATTACACTACAATTTCTTACAATCAAATACCTATATAGCTAGAGCCGCGGCCAAATGAATGTGCGGTTGGTGGCTCCGCCTACTTTTTCCGGCGACTGATTAGAACTCATAATTTTAGGTAACGTTCACACATGAATAGCGAGCGATTTTCAAATTCGTTTCGAATAAAACGAATTTTTTCTAGCATATTACTACGTAAACGCAGGCTTCCTTTGTGTTAAAAGGTTATATAGTTATTGTATCAAATACGATGATACGATTACTTTATTTTCAAATATACCGCCAACAGCTGTACTATTCAGTGTGATATCGTCTAGCGGTGGGCGGAGCCACCAACCGCACATTCATTTGGCCGCGACTATATAATACATGGATTATATTTTAGTCTAACTATTCCTATACCACTTAAAATTATAACTTGCGTTAGACCAGACTAATATATATTAAGTCTAGACTATGTTTTATAATAATTAACAGGGCTGGGACTATATGCTTAAAATCAAAAATGCATGTATATATTTAAAAATCCAACAATATAAAATGTGTGTTAATGTAAGTTATTCACAATTTAAAGAAGACATAAATCATGAGTATGCTTTAAGTATCAAAAAATCTATCACCATTAACTTATTTTACTTAGGTTAGGTATAATATATTTATAATGGTTTTTGTCTTTAAGTTTCATTAGTTTAAATGCTGTCCTTAAAACCAAATACTTATACAGAAAATTAAATTTTATAAATGTATTAATAATTTTTATACATATACAAATTTAATTTATTATGTAAATAATTAAAAAAAATCCTATTTAAAAAAAAAAAAAGGTAAAATATGCAGTATAAATTTTAAAAAATATGCATATATAGGAAAAAAGTTGGAAATAGGTAGGTATGCTTAAATATGTGCAAAAAGCTTTTAAATTTCAAATCCAGACACCAAAAAACAAATTTATAATGAATCAGATTTATTCTATTTGCTTTCTGAACAAATGTTTTGCGAATTTGAAACATATTTTATGTTATCAGAAATGACAACACTGCTAAGAGGATAGCTATGACCGCACCACCCAACCCCGCCAACTGGTGATGCTCCGTCTATGAGTATAAGGTCTATGAAAGGCGTAATCCATTAATTTTTTTATAGTTAATAGGTCTATGCGCAAGACGATAACATATCACAAGACATAGGTATACCATTGTTTTATTCTGTGCATATACTATAGTGCGGCCAGAAAAATTAGGCGAGTGACCGTCGCGCCCCAAGTGGAAAATTCTCATCAGTGTTTCCTAGAATACATTCCCGCGTAAAATAATTTTAAACGCTCTGGCATATTATGTCTATAGAATGTACCTTACGATAATAAAAAATTTGTTTGTAAAGATACACAACATTTTTCATAAAACAGCAACTGCACTATTTTTTCTCTATAGCTATTCCGCTATGCATTTAATAAGCTATATTTTTAGAACTCCTGATTTGCATGAAAACGGTCATTTGGGGCGCGACGGTCACCCGCCTAATTTTGCTGGCAGCACTATACCCGCACATGGCAGAATTCAAAATCTTTGAATTGTGATTGCATGCGTACCTAGGCAATTGGTTTAGTATAAAATGTATACTTTTTTTATTCACGTTTCAAAGTTAGGAGAATTATTATTTTTCACTAAATTAATAATTATTAATATAATAAGTGAAAGATTATATGCAATCTTCTAAAATCCTAGATTTATATTAAAAATTAATGTTTTTATGTGGTATCTTTTTTAGTGACTAAAATTTGTAATCACAATAATAAGTAATATTGAACTAACCATCAGCTCCCTTGATTGAATCTTTTGTAGGATCAAAGTCCAAACGAGGTTCAATGACTAAAGCAGTAACTAGCTCTGGAGAAGTGATCAAAGCATGCGTTGCTGCATTGGCATCTTTAAGTCTAGTAATTATATTTTTATATACAATTCCATCTCTTTCAATCGCTGCTCTGATTTGTTCCGATCCAGGAGTAACATTAAATGGAATCCTGGATTTACGGGCATGGACCAATTGCGCTTAAAACAAAATTTTTATACTAGGGTCAATATACCAATTGCGCTGCATATATTTTACGGTTAGTGTACCAATTGCTCTCTTTATATTTTACGGTCAATATAGTATATACCAATTGCGCTTGAATTTAAATTATATTATTCTAAATTGCCATGCTCAAATTATTATTATTGTTAAAACATGCAAAATACAAATATTATGATTACCATAAACTCAAAATCTTATTACTTTATGACTTATGTTTAAATATATTTTTTAACAGTGTATTATTATATATATTAATATAGGGAATTTTATGAAACGTTATTATTATTACGCACATATTTTGATTACGGAAGTACGCATTTGAGTGATGGACGAAAACAAGTTTTCATTATCATCGGATATATTTTATCAGCCTAATTGTTTCGTTGCACACGATATACTGTAGATAGAAGAACACATTGATGATACCCATTATAAATATAAATCATATTGATAGGTACCCAATACTTATGTCTTGTTAATCATCGTTTAGTATACGTTTTAGTTGTTTGACGTTACAATATGGATCGTTTTACAAAAGCTTTTAGTGAAAAAGGTAAACCGTTATTAGTTCTTGACGAGTTTAAGTTCCGAAAATGTACTATTTCAAAAAATGGAATAAAATAGAGATGTATAATTAAATCGTGTACTTCGAATTTTTTATGTGATGTGAGTGAAACGGTGCTTTTAAAATCGAATTTTGATCATAAACACGAAGCAAGTTCAAAATATATCAATAGACAAATTGTTGCTAATTCATTAAAAATAAAAGCAACAGACCAAGTTACAACACGACCACTAAAACTAATTCGGAATGAAGTGCAATCAAGTGCGTTAGATTTAACATTAAACGATGTGCATTCTATACGACGAAGCGTTTATCGTGCTCGTAGAAAAAAGGTACCACCTTTACCAAAAAATGTAACCGAAGTGCATACAGCTTTAAATAATTTGGATACAAATACATACAAGGGTGAGAATTTATTGCTTATAAACGACAATATGTTGAATATAATATGTTTTTCCACCAAATCAAACTTAGAATTTTTATGTAGTTGTGACAAAATATTTGTCGATGGAACATTTGAATTTTGTTCTAAATATTTTTACCAACTTTTTACAATACATGGTTCAAAAAATACCATCTAATATAGAAGTATAAAAACATGATAAATAATAACAGTGTGGAGAATAAAAATAAGATATAAAATAAACGAACAAATAAAAACATTTCTAACTTCCCATAATATGGCAAACTTTTTGTAAGTTAATTTAAATGGTATAACACTTTTAATTTATTGTACTTAGTTGAGTAATGTTGACCCCACAAAGCTATGTTTACCCAGACAAATTCTTATTATTTTATTCTGTTGTAACTGAAATGGTTTGATTACATTTTCAAGTGTGCTACCCCAGATCCTAATGTCTTATTGGAACACTGCCTGATAAAAAGACACAATTCTCATGCGGTATTGTGGTAAAATGAAATGCAGTTTATAAAAATTATGAACTGATATGCGCGGGCGATTTATTAAATAATTTATACGTAGATTTAACCTCAAATGATTATTGAAAGTAACATCCATGGTTGAAATATATTGTATATTTCACCATGGTAACACCTAAATATCTAATAGGTATACTTTGTATTCTTAGAATTGTATGACTAATATTTAAGTTATTACATATATTTTCATCGTTTTCAAAAAAGAGAATTGTTAATTCGTTTAAAGGAATATTTGCGCTATTAATAATGAAAGTCAAATAAAAAGTCTTAAATATTCAGTGACAATTGCATGTATGTAAGTAAATGTTTAACTTTATTTAGTTAATATGTTGTTTTAGCATGAACAGATTTCCATGTCTTGCCTGAAGATAGCCGACACATTGTATCATCTGGCAAGGGCGTATTTCTGGGGGGGGGCGATCGCCCCATCGCCCCCCCCCAGAGCCTCTGTTTTTATTTCTATTTAATAGTACCTACTTTAATATTTTCGTAATTATATGTAATTATGATACAAAAAGTTTTTTTTTTAAATTGTATCAATAAGTCGCCCCCCCCCCCTTGAAAATAGGGCCAGAGACGCCCTTGTCATCTGGGTATGTTCCCTGTGAACTTGCCTAACCAAATTATAGACTTTTGTTTATTATTTCATTATTAGGTAAAATGTATAATACTACATATGCATTTTTTGTGGCTCCAGTCGGACGCTAGCCACACTTTGACCACGTCCTGCGCATTGACGCACAGCAAGTTCAAGTCAACGTCGACGTGCGAGCGATACTCCCGGGCCATCGTGGATGCCGTCCTTTTGCTCGATCGTCATCAGCGTCCTCCTGGACGACTGTATCGTGTCCAACAAGTGCTTGTACGCCGCTTCCAGCATCTTTTCCTCGTCCTTGGTCATGGACTTCCCGCACACGGCCAACTTACACATGTAATGAACCACGTCCGAGGACCGTTAGGTCCGTTTCACCGACTTGGAAGACTTTTACTTTTAACTCGCAAAAAATTCGGTTATTAACTAACTAATAAGTTTTCCTTAGGTATTGTAAAATATATTGAGCGCAATTGGTACATCGACCCTAAAATGTTTAGAGCACAATTGGTATATCGACCCTAAAATGTTTAGAGCGCAATTGGTATATGAAAAGGTAATTTTAAGCGCAATTGGTAAACTCCCGGATTTACGCCCATGATCTAAGGCTTGCTTGGCTATAGTGACACATCTTGCCATATCCTCATAGCTTGAATTATTGGTACAGCTTCCAACAAGACCTGAAAATAAAATATATATTATGTAATGATATGTTCGCTTTCACATATCATAATTGCAAATGCGTTTTTTTCATGCAATAAAATAAATAGGGCTAGGGACTTCATTCCCTAAAAAACCTTAAAATATGTATGCATTTATGCCTTTAAAAATTACCAAATATGCTATTAAAATATGCACTAAAAAAATTAAATAACAGTATTTAATAAAAACCTTTTTATTTTAATATGTAGACATAATTAATAAAATTTTAATTTAGAGTAAAAAAACTTGTCATAATAAATAATTGATTTTCTTCTAACACCCGAATTCTAGTCTAAAATAAAAAAAAAATACTTTTTAAAAAACATTTTTAAATTGAATATATTTTTATATTATTTAATAATTATTATAATATATTTAATATTCTTTGTATAAAATATTTATTTAATTATAAAACTACCATTTTCATATTAAAAATGCTCAAATATGCACTTATAATTAAAAAATGGTCAAATATGCAAAATATGCTACTATAAATTTTAAATGTGAACTCGTGTTACCATGAAACAAATTTCTATATTACTTAGCTATGTTTTGGATGATTATTGTACTTACTTTTAGTTAAACAACTATTCCACTCCCGCTTGGTGTTGAAATAGCTCATAGCTACTTTTTTTTCTCCAAACACGGCCGGAGATGTTTCAAAGAATCTCTGTCGGATTGTACTGTACGCCAGTTTGGTCCACGATACCTGTTAACACATTAAGAGTACTCGGTTATCAACTAACAACAAATTAATTCGAATTGTCAACCAGTTCAGGGAAGGAGTACCCCGAACTATAGTGCCCTTTGGCTACTGAGCGAAATATGTACCTGGGTCGTGAACATTTTTCTTAACGCCATAGCAGAAATATTTCGATTGATTAATCGCAAAAAAATATAATTATAATTCAAACTTTTTTTTACAATATTGTATTGTTTTGTTTTTAACTATTTTATGAAACATTATAAACATAGATGTTCCCATGATGATAAAAGATGATATTTAAATATTTAAATATTTTAGTGGCTAGTATATTGTGTATATCTTCACCTTATATAATAAAACCGATAATATGAGCATATATCTTAGAAACTTAAAGTTGGCCATGTTCGTTTATCGACTAGTTACAATGTACATGAGCTGCTGAACGTACCACGTTCCGATCGGTTACGCCGGTCGCGACCGCGACCGCGGTAAATGGCGGCGATGACCACAGTCACGAATTAAGATCTTAATTCGTGTGTACAACAAATAAACAGCACCTATTCGTGCTTCTTTTGATTTAGATCTCAAAAACTTGCTGGCTACTGCAAGACAATTCTGTGTGGTTGTAATGTAATGACGTGGGGATACATATGTGTGCTTTCCTCCTCTATTGGGTTTAGCATAGATTTCGTGAAATTTTGTAGAACTAAAACTTTCTAAAAACGAGCTGTACATTAATGTTTTACTTTTGATGAATAAATCAATTAAACTAAAAGAATCAATAAATAAATTTGAATAGTGGGAACTCAGTTCTTTTGAAACTTTGATATTGTTTAAGGTAGTTTTGTTCTGTGTAGTGGATGGAATTGGGAAAACGAATTCTTCTTCATCACTCTCATCTTCATTACCTGTACTAGAATACTCAAATTCTGACATTTATATAATTACCTAAAAATTAGTAAATTAATATACTTAAGAAATATGTAATATTTAGATGAGAGAAGCAGAGAACAGTTTAAAATTTAAATGTTTAAATTCTAATTTTGAGTTTTAACTACAGTGATTGATAATAACTGATAAAAGTGTTATCAAATGAACGCGTATCAGTTGTGTTGCCTATGTGAATAATTTCAAGGAGCAACTAATTAATGATCCAAGTAGCGTGCCGCAGAGCTTTGAAAACGATCACATGGACTTGCCTGGTATGGACGGTATGGTGGTGTATCGCCAGGTTAACGATTCCTCACGAGATCATTGGACGTATATGTATCATGCTGTTAAAGGTCGGTTTTACAAAAATGACGAAAAAAGTAAGGAATATTTTAGTGTGATTTGACGTTTAAAAAGTATTCCGAATACTGTATTCAGAATACTTGTAAGAAGTATTCAAAATACCGTATTGAATAATTTAAAAAAATATATATTCAAAAAGTATTCTAAATGTAGTATTCAGAATACTGTATTCGGAATACTACCAAAGTCTGGCTAAAAATTTGATTCATGCTCCCTGGATGCAAAATATTCTAATTTTATTTTGTACTCGTATTTTTTTGCTTTTTTAGGCATTTTAAGTTATTAATGTATCTTTTTACTTTTAAACGTCATTTTTCAACATTTTTAAGTAATTTTTTTCATATCTTAAGTCATTTTTTGTAGTTTTTGTATAATTGGGGGACCTTTATCTCAAATTTTAGGTTTTAAAGAAAATTTCTATAACATTAAAAAAATCATTTTAATATTATTATTGTGAGGTTTTTGGTGTTATACATTGATAAAATAAATGCTCTTTAAGACATACTCCGATAAAATAAAATTAATTAATAAAATGTATTATTTATAAATAATTTTTTTTCATTTATTTTGATTTTTAGATCATTTTTTGAAGTTTTTAGGGCATTTTTACATTTTTTTTTAGAGCTCTTTTACCTTTTTACAGGAGATGATCAAAGCTGGGATAAAAGTCATTGAAAATTAATACATCACTGTGCAAGGTGCAACTGTATAAGAACTAAGAAATGAAGACAAAATTAAATTTGTATAATATTTATTGAATATTTTTATGAATAAATCATACTAGGTACCTATAGCAAAAATTATATATTAAATTTAGAAATTTATTTATTAATCTGTAATTGATAAGATACACAATTCTTTAGAATAAATCTTTTTTAAACTACAAAAAAAAAAAAATAGTTAGTAGTGTTATTTTTCTTCTAAATATAAGACTACAACATTAAGTAAATTATTCCAAAAATAAATGTTATTAATCAATGCTATAGGTTTTTATACACTATTTAATGTTAAAAAGTAATAATTATTAATCAATTACGAAATACAATCTAGGACATTATTTTTAACTAAACAATGGATTCAGATAATTCTTTCCAAAAACGAAATCTTTTATTGTTCATCATGCCTTGGATCATACATGTTCTGTCTCCATCTATTGACAGATATTTTAAATCACATGCGGTCGCATTAATCCACTTGAAACTTAAATCCGGTGAATTGGGATTACTAAAACCAAACAATACTGAACGTTATAATTCACTTTTCGAAATAAACACCCAGTCATATAGTGACGGAATCATAATATTAGTTATAGACTATACATGAATTAAAAAAAAATTTTAACACACCTTGTCTTTGCGAAATTTGTCCACATTTTACACATCATTTTACACATTTCAAGTTCCGGAGAGTTGGGTTTTGGATCTACCCCAGATAGATCACGGAAAAAATAATTAACATCGTCCGCATGACATGCGCCTTTATGTAAATCGATAATGTTTTTAATTAATATTCAGTATTATTTTGTTTCGATAAAGTCAAACAAGTGTCAATATAATATTAAAAATATACATTTTTAATCAAATGTACCTATACATGTGATTAAAGTCTTTTAATGAACACATAAATACTCCATTTAATACGATAAAGATTTTTAAATCAGAAAATATATGAATCAAAGATATATTTATATATTAAATTATTTAAAACGATCAATTAATTTAAATTAAAAATAAAAGTAAAAGATTATTTAGATACCTAATAATTTATTACAACTGATATGATAGTATAAATGTACCTACTGTTTTTTGTCCATTCGATAACATTTTAAACTAATATATTATATTATAACAACCTTTTATTGCGTGCCGAAGAATTGGTCTCGTCGCAAAAATCATGTTTTTTGCACCATTAAGTTCCCCGTCAAATTTAAATTCGTATTCATAAACTGGTGAACCATTTTGCTTCAAAAAACAATCGAAGGTTTCATAAACGCCGTTGAAAAAAAATACATCACTGTGCAACTGTGTACATATTATATAAAATATAAAGTTGTGTCTACAATTATATTGTAATGAAAATTATTATTATATTAAAGAATCGACGATTATTTAATATAATAACAAAATAAATTTAAATTTAAATGTCTTTAATGTCTTAATGACTTTTATTCCTGAAATAAAATAATTATTTTACTAAAACGTTATAAATACATGGCTTCGAATAACCATGGATGTTTATTAATGATTAAATTATCAGTTATAATAATTAATTACCAATAAATCGTGCTTACGTTACATATGTTTTCCAACTTCATTGTTTCAGAACTGATATTACTTTTATTAAAATAAAAATTTTTTATTTTACTTATAGTTTCAGTACTGTACCGATTTCTAAATAGTTTTGAAATTTCATCTGTAATGTGGTGATCATCGGAAAATAGACTTATTCTATCCTCTAAAAATAAAAAAAAATAATTGTAAGACTTTAATATAACTAAAAATGTAAGTATATTAGTTTTATTATAATCGAATTAAAAGATATATTCACCAGTTAATGCTACAATTCCTTCCATATTGTTAACTCCAATGATTACGGGTACTGGAAATGTAGAGGTGGCTAAAGTTTTAGGGTGAGCTGGTAAAAATGGATTACTGATCACATCACTTTCAATAGATGGGACAAATTTGTAATCCATAAAATCTGTTTCGTCCTTTATGAATAAATCATTATTAATATTTATGATTATCTCACAAATACATTGAAATTATTATTTTCTGATTTATTGTTTAAAGTCATCTATTTTACCAACAAGATCGTATCGTTTTCAAAATGGACATATTCAAAACATATTAAACATAATATAAAACAAATTATACAAAAGACCACGTGTGAGACACAACATTTTTCTTATTGTTGGGCAAAATAGCTTATAGTGTTTTTTTAAATTTTATTAAGATTCCGAGTTTTTTAACTATGTGTTTTAGGTTTTAGTCCTTTAATTCAACCATTTTTTCTCGATTTCAGTTTTCCATAATTATTGCTGTAATATATTTTATGAAAATCTTATAGTAACTAAATTTTTAATTAAAATGAGTAAACAAAGCCACTGTATTCTCCTGCAATGTCATATACATAGTTATTAACACCACACTGACATTAAAGTTACAAATACTTTAATTAAGCATATAAATTAATTAGTTTTTCGTATATTATTATTATACCTACAGTTTGACTAATTAAATTTTTATAGATTTATTGGGAGTAAGACGATTGTAATAATGTTCTTCACTCAAACGTACATATACAAAGATTTATTACGGTACTTTACTTAGAAGTTAGAATTAATATATATAATAATTTCCTTTATGTTTGTATGTGTTTGTGTGTTTGTACCTGTAAAGTAGGGTGACCATATTCAAAAAAAAAAATAAATAAATAAACAGGACACTTTTTTGCAATGAGTAAAATATAGGTATATTGATTGTCAAAACATGAAACAATATACAATAATTACATAATATATGTATTATAAATACTACAAAAAACGGGACAATCCTATTTAAAATAGGATGTATGGTCAGTGGTCACCCTACTGTAAAGAAATTAATTAAAATTCAATATTTACAAACCTTGAATTCAGTTTCTTTCACTAAATCAATCGCTGATACATTTTTTAAGTATTTTAGTATTTCTTTGGGATCATTACTTAAACATCCTAAGTTTTTGGCTAACTTATAGGCTGAAGCTTTATGATTTTCAGTAAACGCCCAAGGGTTAAAGGCACTTCCACTTTGCATAATTGCTTTTTGGAATAAACCTAAAATTAAATTATATTAAATATTAATGATTATCATATTATTCTGTTGTCTAACGATGATAACAATATTAGGTGGATCGAGAATATCACAATAATAGACTCAAGTCTTGATAGTAATTGTCAACTGACAATCGATACAATTGTAGGCATAATACGAAAATTTAATTGGAATTTATTAACATAATTTTTTTATTTTTTTGTCGTAGTTAATAAAACTTTTAAAATTTAACCTCTGGATTGTGGTGATATTGTGTGATAATGAACAGACGCTGATCCTGCACTTTCACCGAATATGGTGATATTGTTTACATCACCCCCAAATGCAGCTATATTCGCTTTAACCCATTTGATTGCAAATAGTTGATCTTTCAAGCCCACGTTTCCAGGACACTCGTCAATATCCAAGTTTAGAAATCCTGAACAAAAATAATATTTTAAATTTATTATTATATAATTATTTTTATATTATATTTAATTGGTTTATGTTTTAAAGACCTGGCTGAAATTATATATCATGTACCTACAGAAAATGCTAATTTAAAAAAACTGGTGTTTTTAATGTTTCTAAAACTAGTAATTTTTAACTATCTATAACAAAAATCTTAAACTATTTGATAGTATATTGTTATTTTATCAAGAATTTTGATTTTGTAAAAATATAAACTTAAGATAATTTTTTTTAATCGACCCATGCTCAATTTCTTTTATAATTATTGTTGGTAAGCCAAATTTATGGAAAAACTTGTTTTAAATTTTTTATTTTTAGCTTCTTATAAATTTTTACTACAAAATAATTTGCAAATTTAATATTCATATGATTTCGACGAATTTTGTTAATATTTGAACTTTAAACGCTAATAAAATAAATTGTAAATAACAATTTATTATTTTTTTTTTTTTGAACAAGGAACAACGTATATAAAATACTTTGTATAAAATTTACACACTTTTTAAAAAATTTTATACCGCTATTACAAAAAAAAAATACTTAGAAAAATCGAAAATTTTAGCTGTCTAGGTAAAAGTGGCTAAAAAAAAACCAAAATAATTTAATAATTTAACCACATAAGTATAAATAATGCTAATATAAATATTTGGTGAAATTTTCAAGTATTTAGGTACCTATTGTAATTCGTTTTTGAATTACAATTATAACAATGTAAAAGAGCAACTTTGTCAACAATTGGTTTTGTATAAAAATTCTTGTTTTTTTTTTAAAAAATCAAATGAATTATAATATACTTAATATAATAATATCATTTATTAATTGAATATCTTGTTAATGATCACCTAGGGCGTTTAGACGATAATTTATTGTGACGACAATCACGTTTTCGTCGATAAAATAATCGGGAGAATATTCATTCATTGACCCACTGCCATAGTTAAAGGCACCTCCATGTATGAATATCATAACAGCAAGTTTTCCATTCAATTCGTTCTGCTAATAACAGTAAGTTACAAAGATATTATACACAAAGTCCACAAATTATGTATAATAATAGAGTATCAAACTTTATGAAATGTTTTTACGACCTGTGGCACCGATATATTTAGGTACAAGCAATCTTCACTTCCAACGATGTGATTCGTCATAAAAACGTACTGCGTGCATTTGTCTCTTTCTGAAACAGCATTTAAAACTCCAGACCATCCGGGATGTTTGACAGGAGCCTATAAAAACAAATCTTCAAATATGGTTTTAAATATTTTCTGCAGTACTATGGTATTCTAAAATTATAATGAAAGCATTATAAAATATAATTTAAGATAAATTCATTACTTATTATATAATCATATATTCATATTATGTTAATCCTTTCAGAATAATTACGTGAAATTTTTGTTGAGGAATAAAAAATGAAAGCGAGACAACAAAGCGGAAAAATTAGTCTTTTCGTCCAAAAACTAGTTTGACATAGACGCAACTTGACCTTTAAAACGTGATGTATTAAGACTTTCTGCAATACCTCAGAGAAATTGAGTAACTTTTATTTATTTCATTCATATTAAATAAATTATAATATATTATATATTTTAAATCAACATAATTTTTATGGGTTTCATGCTATATTATATTGTTATTTTAGTGTCAGTAAAGCACAATAATAATAATTAGGTATTAAAAGAATAAGATGTGCTAAATTTGAACTAAGATATGCCATGACCCCCCCCCCATCTCCAAGTTGCACCACTGTGTTTGAATTGACGATTTTTTTTTATAATATAGTTATATTATAAATTATATACAAGCGGATAATTTTTATTTAATTTTATTCAAAAATTTATTCTATATCTTTGTTTTCTGAAATATGGACTTGTTATTGCCAATTGATGATAAATGATAATTTTACATAAACAACAACGCACAAGATGACATATTTTGTTAATAAATAAATAAATTAACTATTAAGTAAAATATAAATGTATAATGTATATTTTATAAAGTTAAAAAGGTATCTAATAAAATGGCTATAGATGAAAATCGTTTAATAGAACAATCAATAGGTCCCACTGTCATGACCGATGGGTAAACTAATTTATGCATAAAAGTATTTTTTTAGTTTATTAATTGGAATGTTAGTCACAGTGTGGTGCAAATAAGTGAGTGCAGTTTTTTTTCTTATAATATAATATATTATGAAATATTATTATTATACCTTAATAATATGAAGGCCTTTATATCACACATAATAATATATAACATTAAAAAAACTGCTCTAAACATAATATTTACAATACGTTCTATATAGTATAATAGATTATTATTTAGTATTGATACCAAAGATATTATACTATAATATAATATATTTCGTTTTATTTTTATATATTTAAACTTTAAAGAAAGTACCAACTGTAATTGACAATATACATATATGTACGAAACTGTTCACCTTAAATCTTAAGTCGTTAACGGGTGGTTGAGCGTAGGGTATGCCTAGAAAACTGACGTAAGGTTTGTTTGACAATAGCGTTTTTTTTTGAAGTCCTTTTAGAGCACCTTGTTCAATGACGACTTCCATTTTCCCCACTGAGTGTTATGATCTGGAAAATAAATGTATTGTTATACAGTTTGATGAACTTTTAATACTCTGTCCTATTGAAAAAAATACCAGTGATTTGTAGAAATATTTTTATGAAAAACATTTTATGATATTTTTATTATTGTCATTTGTTTCTATTTTTATCATTTTTGTACATAATATTTATAGGTATCTATAATAATAATATTTGTTATTTCTGGACCGGTTATGAATAGGTAATTATAATATTGTAAGCTCATAACGATGGTACCTTTAGCCATCGATCATCGGCTTAGCGAAACACCTGTTCGACAGTCAATCGTTAGTCGTTAAATTGTTATTGCTGGATTTGTTGTAACAACTATACTGAGTGCACCGTGAGAGTGCAAGTCGGGCTATCAAGTTCTGCGCATCCTCCTGTGTCTCCCTCCTGTCAAAACTGGTTTCCTTATGGCAGAGTGACGTTTGGGGATGCGCAGTAAAACCGATTTTGATCGCCGCCGACTTGCGCTCTCTCAGTGCACTCAGTATAGGTACCTGTTACATTAACACCCAATCGTCCCTCGTCGCCGAGTGCTACACTGCTATTGATTATAACCCCCATTGATATACGTTTACAAGATTTACTACTTTTAACTTGACGATTTGTTATATTATGTGACTATTTTACTTCCTTCCGATAATAGTATTTATGTATAGATATAAATTATTGCATTATTTTGAGATGTCGTTTTCTGAAAGTGTTAATGAGCATAAATCTAATTTTTAGCAATTTTGCGTGTTTCTGTTAAAAATTAAACAATGATTCGACTTTCTATTAAACTTAAATATTAGAAATTATGTCAAAATAAAAAACTGTCCCTTGTTTTGTTTACAAGTTTCTAACACCACAGTCTGCATGAACTTAAATAATATTAACTATTACCAATGTCAACTACAAAAAAATATTCATTCTATATCGTCTTACTATACAATTACCTACATTAATATCATATCAATATTCTATTACAATACTTGACAACCCTTCTCGACACTTAAAATATGTTAGTATCTTCTTAATCTTCAATCTTGCACAATAAAAATAAAATTATATATATGTATACTTCTCGAACATATTTCTTTTTCTACGTATCTGTTATGTTTAACTATTGTTCTTTTCTAACATTCTGTTTAGGAACTTACTGTACCTACTCACGTCCTATATATTTTGGAAAATATAGTCCACTAAACAGAATTTTTGCGCAAGGTAACAACTGACATTTGCGTAATTTGTGGTTACTGGTTAATTTTTATTTAGAGGAGACTGAATGTAGTAAAATGAAAAATCTATTTGGAAAATAAAATAGACACATAATTGCCTCTTCAATAAAATATCCGGGAACAGTATCCTCGCAGCCATGCTTACTACAATTTTCTTATAAAATCGTATTATTCTTTAATTGTCTGTTACCTAATTAAAAACAACATTATTCTAATTATTTATTATTAGGTATATTATGCATGATGCCATGAGTCATCTCTCCTGTTATTTTATATCTTTATATAGGTATGAGATTATATATTTTAAATATTATACCTATACTTAAGACTTAAGTGGCTATCAATCATCATGTATTTGCGCCAAATTTATCTGATATAATAATGATAATTAAGTAGTATATTTTTCTCAAATAATAGCCAATTAAATAATTATAATTTTAATAATCAATAATATTTTATTTAAATCATATAGTTAATTGTACTAATTTTTCAAAAATAATAATCAATTACAAATACACATTTTTTTGAAACAATAATCAAAGTTGGTTCAAATTACTTTTAAAAATTATAGGCTATGTAGGTTATAAATAATAATAGTTAATAATACATTTTTTTTTAAATTATCTATAAAATTAATTATAACAAGAATAAACAAATACATATTACATAAAATACCATCCCAATCTTAATTATAATTAAATGCAACTATTTGAACATAGGTATGTCTGATAAAATCACACTGTTATCGTTCTTTTGACGAATAAGAACACCTATCTATCCCTATCTATTCGATAACAAAGTACCTATATCAAGGTGGATATATATATATCACCTAACCTAACCTATTCAATG
This sequence comes from Aphis gossypii, assembly GCF_020184175.1. Classification (NCBI taxonomy): domain Eukaryota; kingdom Metazoa; phylum Arthropoda; class Insecta; order Hemiptera; family Aphididae; genus Aphis; species Aphis gossypii. The sequence continues at coordinate 30,624 of NW_026083317.1, forward strand.
ACCATATACAACCTATATAACAGAGCAAGTTCCAAGGTTTTTATGCATAACATATGTATAAATAAAATCATTTCATCATATTATTATAAACTATAGTAGACACAATTTAAATAAAAATGTATAATAATAACTACTATCTACAACTACACAGGCCACAATACCACAATACCACAACACGTGATACTATACAAACAGCATTCTTATAATTTATAAAAAGATCAGATACATTTGAAAATTATATCAGTAGCCAGTAAGCATTCATTTAAAAGGAATTCTTGACCAATTAAAGACACAAAAACAGATAAAAGCATACAGATCAAAATGAAATTTCGAGAAAAAACTTCCCTGCGTCATTGCAGATACACGAATAATTCATATTATTATACATTGTATTGACGTATTGTGTATAGTTGTTATCGTTTATAATACTAAACGTTTATATATTATTATTTGCAATATTTCAAACAATTTTATTTTTTGTCTGGTCTTAAAAATTTAAAAATGTTTTTTTTAATTAATATAATATGTTATCTGCCTATAATTATTATGAATATCCGCTTTTTTCTGATAACTAATACCACGTAATAATATTTTACCGAGCACTAAGCAAAGTTATATTAATTAAGTATAGATCTTTACTCAAAAGAATTGAAAATAAATTTATATAGGTACCTAACACTTAGATATTAAAATATATAATTAATACCTATCAATCTAACCTCGCGTGATTTCCGCAAAGTGAACATTTCGATAACCTCGTCTCGGTAACCTATTGAATAATCTTTTACACGAATTCATTAGGTGAAACTTAACTGTGTGTTAATTTGATTAGTAATATTATACCTATGTATATGAATATATGATTCACCTTGAACTTTGGTTAAGCAAAGAATGGATTAGTTCAGAAAGTGACTTTCAATATCAAATACGTTTTACGTTTTAGATTCTGAACGAAATGATAATTGGTTTAATAATGACGTGTTTTTTAATAGAAAAATGCTTCTATTATTAACTTTAAAGACAGTTTCTGGTAGCAAATAGGTAGTATATTCCTTAAAGGATCATCTAAAGAAGAAGAAAATTGTTTAGTACTTTTAAAAGATGAGAAAAAAATAAACAAAAAAAAATATTACAAATGTACTTGTACAACAAGATTTGAGTATATTTCGTCATCAAGTCACTGTAATGTATTAGTTAAACTTGAATTCAACAATAAATCATTACATAGCTTTGATAGCTATAGGTATTTATGTAAGTACTATACAATAAGAGCTAGTTCCTCAGTTTTTAAATTTGTTATTTTATAACAGGCTTTCTTCAATACGGCGACTATTCGAATAAGTACAATTTTTCAAACTACTAACCTACCTTTATATTGTTAGTAGCTACTTGGTACCACTCTCTGTACTATAATATAAATTTCACTTATAAACCTACACTATACGTAAATCAGATTAACATTCACACGTGCAAGAATAAAAATATATAATATTAGTGAAATATGCAGTTTTATTTAACTATAGCTACAACGATTTTTTTTCAAACTATTTATTTTAATGAATCACATTTCGTTTCAGTTCAGTGGCATAGTTATGATTTTGTTCTGGAGGGTTATATAATTTATTAGTTAAATATAAAGTGGGGGGCTCAATAAGTCAATGCATTGAACATTAAAAAATAAAGCTCTGGGGGAGATCTATCCCCATATCCCCTCCATAACTACGCCACTGTTTCAATTTATCGAGCGCCAATGAATTCGGTATACAGTATATTATACAACATATCAGACATTGTATATATTATACTTTTTTACCAACGTACTTTGTCTGATGCTTACATCAGCAGTTCTCAAACTGTGCTCATACTATAATCCTTGCGTGGAAAAATTTCATTGTGGTTTAATTTATTAGAAAAAAAAAAATTAAAAAATGTAAATAACAGTTATTTTAATGAGATCATACACGCGTATCAAAATAAAGCATATTGCGCATAATTATTAATTTCTCATAGTGAAAAAATGGATGTTGGTTTTTAATTCATGTGTCACATCATATAAATAAAGAAAATTACTAACTAGGTACGACACTGTACCGAAAATATATTTTAACTGTAAATAACGCAGCTTAACGAGACTAAACATAACCTGACTTAAACCCGGATCTGTGAAATTCGCCGGTTCACGTGCGCACATAATATAATGTTGTGTCTATACTCTATAGATTTAAAGTAATCGCCGCAAGTACAAACATTACTATATTAGTATATTACATAATGGTTGTTTTAATTTTATGCATCGATCGCGACTAAAACAAGCAGACATGTGCACGTGCCAACTGGTATATGTATTATGTTATACAATATACAGTTATAGTTGTTATAGTCTTATATCGGGTGCAGCATACAGTATGATAGCGTGCAGTAGGTAACTATAATATACATTAAAATAGCATCATCGTACATCGTATTGAATGCGTAGGTATAGTTTATCTATAGGTACGTTTTTAATACATACATAGAAGTACAGCGAATAATTACATAATTATTCGTAATAATTTATATAAAACTACAATATTATGCATGATAAATAATTATTATAAACAATAAGTTATATTCTTCACGACATGTAAATACTCGCTAATAAAATTCAGTTAGAAATAATATTTACTGAAGGTAGTTCATGGACGTACGCAATAAAAAAAGGTTGGGGGGGGGGTGAAAATCAGTTATTAAAAAATAGAACTTTTTTCAAATTATCTTGTACCCATCGCGTCAATATACAATAGGTATAATTTTATTTTATTTATAAATCTTGTTTAAGTATTTTTATTTTTATTCAAATTTTATTACATTAGTTATTTTAATTTGTTAGTATTACATTTTTATTACAAAAATCAAATGTTTCGGAGAGTGTTTGAACACCTAAAACACCCCCGTGTGTACGTCCCTGGAAGGTACCTATACATTTTTATTTTATAAAAATAATATACAAACATAAACATATACGTAAGTATGTAGATAACGTAATTGTTTTAATAATTTCCGATTGATTAGAAGATATAATTAATTTTTTTTAAATGCTTAATATTTATTATGTTTAATTACTAACATTCGTAATTTGTAATGTTATTATGATTGGAGTAAATGTGTAATAAATGATCGTCATAAAATATTGTTAAAAGTATGCATTATATAAATAGAAACCCGCTATTATATATAGAACCATCTGAAAGACTTATATATGGATCGCTATAATACGGATATTTGGGTGGGACTATTTTCCTCCAAAAATGACACATCGTTTATTTTCACTGTACATTTTTATCAAAATAATAAAGAAATGTATTTCTTTCCTAACCTAACATTTCCATTTCCCTCCACATACATTTTTAGACAAGAATCGTGTTTATGTTCCTCAAAATACTGAATTCGTTTAATAATTTTTTTCAAATATTAAGTTTATTAATTTTGTGTATGATACAAATTATCTGATTTATACCATTTTGTAAAAATACATAAAACACTTTTAATATCAATAATATGTAGGTAGATAATTGGAAATTCACGATGATTTTTAGCTTTTAAGTACTATGTTATACTTTAATTTGCAGTTTTTATAGATCTAAATTAATATTTTACTATACTAATTTTGTATTTAATGTATTTACCCTTCTATACATTTTATAGAACAATAATATTGACCGGAAAATGATAGGTTAATTTAAATCTACTGGAGTTTATTAAGTATGTTTAATTATTGTAAAAATACATCAAAAAAATAAATTAACAACAATCGTAATGCATAAACAGGAAATCATTTAGTTCATACATTATGAATAATAAGATGAATACTTAAAAAACCAAAGTTATAATTTATGACAGCGAATAAATTATTCAAAAAAATTAAAATTATCTATTTATTTATCATTTTATTATACATGCGCATATGAACACATGGTTTTAGTAAATAATTTTAAAACCAAACATAATTTTTATAATAATTGTTGAAGATATTAAAACTTAATGCTAATTTATGAGTACTTACATATTTAGGTACATATAATTTGAAAGTACCTAATCATAATAATTTTGTTTATTTATTTTATTATAACGGTAATAATATATTTCTGTTTCATTCCAAAATCAAATTGTTCGTAGAAATGATACTTTTGAACGGCGATGATAAAAATTGTATCTTGCCTTTTTTTTAATCTGCTTATAGCAAGATAATTGGTTGGTACGTCTGTTTAAATCTGAGCGGTTTATCATATTTTATTTCGAGGATTATACCACTAGATAACGTAATTGGTGTAAAAGCAAAATCGTCTTTTGACAAGCCACGACCCACGAGGACTAAGGAATTACCTTATCAAATCACGAAATATTAGGGTAAAATAAAATTTTTTCGTAATTCGTAAATAAGTAAAATGACGAAGGAATAAAATTTGAATACAATAATAATGAGTAATGACAAAGGAAATGAATATAATACTATACTGCAGTAAAACGTTAGAGAGTAATAGTATACAAATTGTAAATCGCAACTAACTAAAATATTAAGGTAGGTACACTATCATAAACATATTTTATTATCGACTTTACACGATTACATTTACACTATTATCTCGATTCACAGCGAATTGGTCAAAATATTTTTATATTATTCAAGTCTCACGCACATACCTAGGTATTATTATAACTTTTATTATATTTAGACAATTGCCGTAATTGCAATTGTATATTTAAAAAAAAATCAGAAAATAAAAATCTTACCTGTCTGAAAATTGACTGTCGTATTATTATTATAGGTACTTTAGTGAAAAAGAATGATTTGAATCGATTTAAAGAAAAATAAATTATAGAAACGCACGCGATTAATGTAGGTGTTCCAACTAAGAACCATACAGCATAAGTACAATTATAGTACTGACTATAATAATAGGTACTGTACGTCAAATACTACTGAATAGACTCAAGCCGTTTATTCGTGTAATTCGTATTTAGCGCACGTTCGACTATGTATAGTGACGACTTCTCACTACTCACTAGTCACCAGTCGCTAGTCGCTACTCGAGGATGAAAATCGGCATAGCTTCGTTAACAGTTTAACACGATGACCCGCAGCGATCCCAGTGAGCAGGTTTCATTTTAACTGTGGAACACAAAAATTGTCGTAATATAAAAAAAAAAAATATGTACCTATAGGTATGTTATGGGTAAGTAGTATATTTTTCTTTATAAATCTGAAATCATCTATATCGTGTAGCATACAAGTTATTGTACAATGTACATATGATATTATACGCGCATTCATAATATTAAACAGATACGCGTACAACCATCAATTTATTATTGTATCTTATAAATACACGATAATATTGGAATATTTGATATTTTAATATTTTATTTCTGTTGATTATCGATAAGACGATATTCAATATCTACAAAAAAATTATTTTAATCATATGATTAAAAATGGTTACTTTTTATTAAACCCAAAAATTAATACAATTTATTAGACAACATGTATTTAAAATTTAGATAGGTACCCATAAATTAATTTGTATAATACGAATATCTCCTCCGTATGATATTTATGTCCCTTTTGTGCACCTACCCTACGACCTATTGGGCTTGGAACTATTTATAAAAACATATTTTACATAAGACAAAAATAGTTAGGTAGAAATAACATGTTCATAATATTTTAATTTTTTTAAAGCAGTCAAAGTAGGTAGGTAGGTACTATGAACTTATATATAATCTTATGGTACTTACTAGGCTATACAATGTTTAAATTAAAAATCCTTTTTTATATTTATATAATATAATATGTGATAAGTATACCAGTATACGTACTGCTATGCAATTAAACATATTATAGCCTATCTAATATTTTAAGCTATAATAAAAAACTGTTTAAACTGTAAAAAACAAAAAAGTACCTATGAATCATTAGATAAATTATTGAAACCTTTCAAAATTCCAATACCTACTTATAATGTATTAATGTATAATATGATTCAATGTTGGATCAAATAAAACCGTGTTATTCAATAGTAATAGGTACTAAGTTGTATTTATATTTTATTTAAATCAAAATATTTTAATAGACTATTACTTATTAATTATGAATATTCAATTTATATAATAATCATATATTCATATACCAATATACCTAAGACCTAATTTATATAAGGTACCTACCTATATGGTATAATTACAAATCGTAATATCATACAACATACCTACTCTATTTAGAAGCTAAAAAAATGTATCAAATTAAAATACTGATGCGTTTTAAATTTATTTTAAAATAATATGAGCTTACAGCTTACAAGTTTATAATATACGAGCAGTTATATTCTATACCTATATCTGTATATTATATAAGTATTATTATGGCTATAATATAGTTAAAGACTATAATTATTATTTATTAATACCAATTATTAACAGTTACTAATTTTTAATTATTATTTTGTTTAATCAAAATATTGTTTGTCGTTTAAGCATGTAAATTAATGATCAAAATTATTTTAATCGGCTAATTTAATAATTAAGTCATTAAGGACTAAGTTTATATGTATATTTAGTCATTATAAAAACAAAAACAAATATTTTAAACTAAAAATGCAATGGTTAAAAAGTAAACAATCATCATTCTTAATTTATTTATGAAAGTATGAGTTACACATTACATGTTGATATAATATCGTTGTTCCATCACGGCATCATGCATATTATAAATTAAGTCCTATCTATTTTATATATATAAAAAAAAAAAATTATAAAGATATTTTATCGACTAAAACAAGAGCAAGTATACAGATAGGTAGGGCAGGCTATGCGTACGAGTAATATTGACAGTATACTTGATTATTAATGATGCAATAGTGAACGTAGATAAAAGCATGTACCTTACTGTATTATAATTAAAAATTTTAAACCACAATATATTATCTCAAGTATATATGTTTATATGAATTTAGAAAATTGAATTAACGTATTACATAGAAATCAATTGTTATAGGTATACCAGAATCAGTACATACACCTAACATATTTTAGTATTTTACTAATATCAAATTAATAATTGTCAATGAAAACACTAAAATAAATATATAAATAAATAAAATACGCTTTACATCCTGTTATATTTAGTTAAAATTTTGGCAGGTTCGGTAACTAAACTGTATAAAATTATAAATCTTAATATTACTTTGCTCCTATGCAATAACATTAAGTTTAGTAAGTATTGTATATTTGTATCATACTAAGTTAAATAATTATGAATGAATGATAATATGTATTGTATTATAATACAAAACATTAATATATATTTTATACATTTTTATAGGTAACAAAATAATACAATAATTTAGGTGAATATTATATTATTTAATATTTATATTTTAATATATTTTACATCATTTTCTAAATCACTACAAGTACCTACCTACTTTGAATTTGAATCTAGGATTCCGTAACATTAATAGTATTATTAAATATTTATAAATAATTAACTTCTTATCCTAAATTTAATTGTATGTTCTTATCAAAATAATACTTTTCATTCCAAAAACTATTCTATATTTGAAATTAAAAATGTATATATGTATATTATTATTCGAAAAAGTAAAAACTTAAAAAGTGTTAACAATAAAACATAGTAAAACTAATATTTTCAAAAATGATGTAATTAATCGTAATATTAAGAGCATTAACACTAAAATGAATTACCTAATGAATTTGATATAAATAAAAAGGGGAAAGTAGGTAACCAACTTTATTGTACGCAGTATATTGTATTTGGGTGTCGAAAAGGGTACAAACGTACAGTACGTCGACGTACCTCGTCGCCGTCGGTTTGTCATTGAGACATAGGCATTGCAATGTTCATTAAATAATAATAAATTTAAAATCAATCAAAAATCATTATAATATACTAATTACAAAATACGATTCTGAGCAAAGAAAAATTGTCTGTTACTTGTCAGCCTATATTGGTACATTATTTATACCGTATATAATTGCACGAAAAATTGACTCATTTAATGGTTCAATAAAATATAGTGGACCAATCATATTTAAGGGACCATTAGCTTACTATACATTGATTCATTAAATGATTAGTGATTGTTGATGCGACCCGTCATGAAAATAGTTCATGATATATTTGTTGATATTGCTATTAAAGTACCAAATTTATTTTATTTGTATAATACACTATGATAGTAGATTTTTTGTTTATAACATTTTTTTTATTATATTATTAAAACATTAATAACTATTAAAATAGTATATATTTAAATCAATATCATGTATTATTATTATATTAACTTTTAAGACAATACTATTGCTTTATCGTAAAAGAAGGTTCATGATGGTATCAGGACCGGATTAATGAAATTAGTGGCCCTGTATGGTTATTTATTTTTGGGGCCCTAATTTTACCAAAAAAAGTATTTTTATAATAATATATCAATAGTCAATTGATATTTATTAGTTAAATAAGAAAAATATTTTTTTCCAGAGAGTAAATTTATTAAAAAATACTATTTAATTATATAAGTTTAAAAATATAAAATATATGGTAATAATACAAAAATACAAACAAATAAATGTTTAAAAATAAATTTTTTTAATTTACTTACTATAAAAGTATGAAAAATGTCATCAAATGAGTTTTTTTTTTTACATATTATGTAATTTTCAATTTACATAATTATTAATGCGTTCTGCGTTCGACCTATCTTAAATCAGTTCTATCTGTGAAGATCTTAGTCGATTTTAAATTAGAGCCAACTTTGAAAATTATTTCAAATTATTAATATGAATGTATCTTTAAATAAATATTATTAAAATTCATTTTTTTAATTGTATATCTATAACTGTAGAAAAGCTACAAGCCCATAATAAATTTTGAGGAGGCCTGGACTTTAGCTCACTTAGCCTTTAGTCCGGCAATCGGGCAATGCATGGTATTAAAATTAATTAAAATCTTTTGAAAATTTCATTGTGAATATAGAATGTAATAATAAGTATAGGAACGTAAAAGTTTAGTCCTCGCTGTTCACAAATAATTTATTATAATACACCGTAATTTCATCTAAAGTTTTCTATCAGATAGGTACTTGAAATTTTTACCAAATATATATGATATTATTTTCATTACACAACAAAATATTAAATCTTTTTTTTTCTTAACAAATTTTAAATTATTTATAAGCATGAGAAATGTTTTATTTTTTTTCTATAAATGTCGATAAACAATTATTAGCTGGGACTAAATTTTGAAAATGTAATAGGTACACAATATTCTTTATAAGTAGTTCATAATAAAACTATAAAATCTAAAATATGTATAAAGGCCATTATTTTTTATAGACATTTTAAGTTTCATTATTTAAACAAAATTATTTATAACGATAAATAATGATATATTAATTAGTTAATAGCTACATAAAAAAACATATCACTTGGTGGTATAGGTTGATAAAACTGTTTCAGTTCAAAATCGTTTTTTGTATGTAATGATACATCATCGAATATAAATTTAATACACCTGATTATAATAGCGACCTTAGTTCTCAATAGTCAATACCCAATGTACAGCAAAACGGTCCAATGGGTAGGTACCCACAACCCACTTACCTTTATTTTTTTTTTTAATATCAATAACAACAAAAACTAACAAAGTAATGCATTTTATCTCAATAAAAAAGCCTATTTTTGATTTAAATATTCCATATGGAGTGGTACAAATATCTTGAGTGTCGGAAAACTGTAAACATTTACTAGGTAATATTGGTTTAGTGTTCCATGAATGAATTTGTAGAATATTTGTACTTAAAATGAGAGATTATAATTTATAAATAGGTCATCATTTCTAGATAAATAAAATGGGTTACGACCAGTGCTTGATTTGGAAAAAAACTAGAAGGGAGATTCAGCGGATGTTTGATGAACGAGCGTTCCACACAAAATTAACTGTCGCATTACCGTGGGGGCCAAAGCCCCCCACACCCCCCTTCAGCTACCCATTATCTCAAAAAATCATTAAATTTATTATACAAAAATATTAAAAAAAACACTTGTTTATTAATTAATTATTCTACAAAAAAAAACTTAATTACATCATCCAATGACACTATAATTTATAATACGATTTATAAAGATTTAATCCATAAAATGTATCTATGGCATTATCACAGATATTTATGCTTATATTTATGTGGGCACAATACAATATCAATTTCTTAGTAATTTAACAATCAATGTCGATTCAAATGTAGGTACGAATATTATTGCTATAGGTTATAGGTAAATTTAAATATTTTGCATCAGAAAAACTGATGATTTACAATTTCACTATAGTAAATGTTGCGTTCCTAGCGTTCCGTTTCAAATGAATAGAAGGGGTACGCTAAAAAAAAAAATTAAAAAGAAGGGGAACTCCATCCCCCCTCAAATCAAGCACAGGTTACGACAATAAAACTAATAAATCTTGACTATAGAGGGTAACTAAACTTGACGTCAACTAATTTAGCTAATTTCAAATTCTACATAATGTTCATACTTCACGATCACGAACCAAGTATATCAATGACGAATCTCTGGATCAATAGAATAAAAGCTATTTGTTTAAAAAATATATTTACTAGACGCTGATTATCATGATAATTTATGTACCTATACAAAAAGATTTTAGTATCAAAATATTATCATAGGACATTGATCCCTTATTCTAGTGAAGAAAAAATTTTTTAACGAGATGAAATAATTACATATGACATTTCAAATTACTACCTAAGTTTGTAACCTTTAATCTATGTATAGATTCGAACTAAAATTTGTGTAAACGACGTAGGTATCAAATTTAAGAGTAAAAAATAGCATAGGTATATACCTAGTGATGTATTCAGGGGGGTTAAGAGGTTTTAAATCCCCCCAAAATTGTTTAATAATAACAATAATTTGCAATACTTTAACATTTTTTTAACCTCCTCCTCCTTCAAAAAAAATTTTAGGTATGTAAAAGTACCTGTAATCATATATTAGATACAAAATATAGATACTTAAATAGTTAGATCGTTAGAACATTGTAGAAGTTATTGTAACTTAAAAATAGGCATAAAGAATAAAATAATAATTAACACAGTTATACCTATACTTGAATTACATGTTATGGTAAAACATGTAAATGTATAGTGGACTGTAAGTGTATACTGTATAATACATTGTTTATGGTTTCCAATAACTTGGGATTTTTTAATTTTGAAGAGGGCGTTTGCGTTTTACTTAAGAGGGCGATTCTACTATGAATTTTATTTTTGAGTTCATAACTTATTACAATAAAATGTAAAGCTAACGGCATACAAATGTACAGTCAAAAATAATTTAAGATAATGTTACAAAAGTAATGTACAGAACTATGTAGGTATGTATAAAAATAAAATGTATATTGTATACACACTATTAAAATTTAGTAGGTATATAAAAATAGAAATTGTTTGTTGAGTTTTGTTTTTTACTAAAATTAAATTATTGATCATCAAAATTAAACTATAATTATTTTTAATTTATTTTGTAGTGGGGAAGCGATGAGATTTTTGAAAATCTAAAAGAAGTGTTGAGTAAAAATTGTTGAGAAACACTGATATAATATATATATTATAATTTATAGGACATTGCCACATTGGTATTATATAATATTATTATATATGTATTATACCTAATATAGAAATAGAACTAATATAAAATAAAATCGAAGTACAGATGTTAAATTATATTATGTTGCTAGCTGTCCCCATGCACTTTGTTGCCAGTAAAAAATGGCATCTCGAAACCCCGTATTATATATTATATAACCCCATTCACCAAACTTTTGCGTACTATACCTAAATAGCCAATAATCTTCCTCGAGAATTGGACTATTACATGCATACAGAATTTTTCTAAATCCGACTGATAATTTTAGAGATTATAATGGCATAGTGCATTTAAACAATTAACTAACAAACTTTTCGACTTTATTATATTAGTATGTATAATAGTATACATTGATTAAATATTTAAATATACTTATGTATATTTAATCAATTATATCTATAAATAAAAAATACATAAATTTCAATAAATATATAGATATATGTTATAATATATAACAATAAATGTTTTGATCATAAAATGTTTTTATATTTTATAGTTGATCCACTTTATCCGGCAAACGTTATATACTCTAATATGGTCGGAAGTTCAAACAAAAATTTCATAGGAAAAGCGCACTTTCAGTTTTTTTTTAAATTTTCAATTTTGTGGATAACTTTTCCAATTTTTTTTTTCCATAAAAAACCATGTATGGACTATTACGAACATGTATAAGAAAAAACAACAAGTTCAATCGATCCTTCCGTTTTCAAGTTATGCGCTTATCAACGAACAGCATTTTATATATATATATATAATATATAGATTAACAGAAAAGGTTATTGCAACACACGTAAGAAAAATTTGAACATATTTATGAATGAATAAATACGTTTTTCAAGGATAAATTTATTTGATAAATACATAGCTATGTTTAAAATGTCTAACATGATCTATTATGTAGAACAAAGCGTATACGTAGTCGGTTAATTAAATATTGCAATTTATCAAATGTATAAGTCAATGTACTCTTTTAATAATTTATGTAAGTCATTTTGTATAACCATCATGCATATACGTCTTAAAATTATAATTAAGTAAAGGCAAACAATGCAGACCACGAATGTAACTGTTATACAGTCTATACCTAAACAGAGGTAAATATTATACCCATAATTAAACCTATATCAACAATAAAATAAATAACAATTAAAATTATAAGTCATATGATTACCATAATTTCTAAGTAACCATATATGCAATATAACAAGCAATTATATCCTTTAACTGGCTTTGAGACTTAGATTATTATTTATATATTTTCGTTTTTTTATTGGAATAATATAGGTAACTCGTAGAACGCATTAGAAAAGTAGGTAGGAGTAGGTCGTATAGGTACAATATTATGTTCTTTAATAAAGAGTAAGAACCATTAACGATTATCGATTAACATAACTGATAATATTATATTCCAATAAACTAAATACCTACAATAAAAGGGTAATAGATAAGCGTTAGGCCGTAAAGGTAATATTTAATTAACATAGGCATACCTTTAATGATTATCAACGCATACATTGTAAATATAGGTCCAAGGGTTAATACAATTAAAACTAAAAATCCTGAGAACCAGCCTGTTCTGTTGTATAGTAAAGATGATTTTATAAGAACAACTTTTCAAAGTGGAGACGGTCTGTACAACTGTAGGTACCTACTGGCCAGGTTAGGATTTTATAACATTTGCTAATTATTATAGCAGGATAGGTACAGATAAAAATTATTAGAGAGCAATATAAATTTGTTTTATGCACCAACGGCTCTAAATATGAAATTTTTTTGTTGTTTTTTTTTTTTACATATTTGAAGTACTTTGGATTTTTTGGTGCTATTTTTAGATTCTGAACGGAGTGATGAATGTATTGATTTTACAATGATGTATGTTTTTTTTGTGTCTGTGTACAGCATAACTAGTCGAAATAATGCTTCAATTTCAAACTTCGGGGGTAGTTTCCAATGGGAAAGTAAATATTCTTGGTGCATTATAGAGGAAAAAGTAAACATTTTCCAACAGTTTTCAAAAAAAATTGAGAAAAACAAAAAAAAATGACGGAAAAACGGGAATTTTTACGCAAAACCAGTTTTCGACCGAATCGATTTTTTTATATGGTTGTAATTCAAAAACTAATCACTGTAAATACTTGAAATTTTCACCAAATGTTTATGTTAGTGTTATCTATATACAGATAAATTTTCAAAAATTTTTGACCCCTTTTGAGTTATTTATAGACCACTGAAATTCTCGATTTTTATGCGAATTTTTTTTTTGAAGTGTCGGTAAAAAAATTTTGGATGACCAAAAAAACTTGAAA